>NW_010262217.1:98684-118823 GCF_000690775.1 Eurypyga helias | reverse complement strand
TAATCTAAACCTCCCCGCTCTCAATTTAAACCCATTACCCCTTATCCTGTCACTACAGGCCCTTGTAAAAAGTCCCCCCCAGCTTCCTTGTAGCCCCTTCAGGTACTGGAAGGTGCTATAATGTCTCCCTGGAGCCTTTCCTTCTCCAGTCTGAACAAGCCCAATTCAGCCTTTCATAACAGGAGAGGTGCCCCAGCCCTCAGAGCATCTTCGTGGCCTCCTGTGGACTCGCTCCAACACATCTGTATCTTTCTCTTATTGGGGGCCCCAGAGTTGGACGTGGTACTCCAGGTGGGGTCTCACAAGAGCAGAGGGGGAAAATCACCTCCCTCGACCTGCTGGCCACACTTCTCCTGATACAGCCCAGGATACGGTTGGCATAAGTTAACCAGAACTGGAAGTACTTGTACCTCGAGAAGGAATATGGCACATATATTTTTCCACATATAAATTAGCAACATTCAGTAGAATAAGCTGTATATGCTCTGACCAGGTGAATGTTCCTGTGATCAAGCAGCAAAAATAAAAGCTCTTATTGATTTCAGATTAAATAGGAGTTCAAATATTTCTTTCCATGTAGCGTGTTACAGAACGATTAAACTAATTGTAAGTTTTGTTTTACTGGATTGTCTTCTCCTAATAGGACATTTTAAAAGGTTGTCACTGCTCAGGGTAGATGTCTGGTAGAGGAAATCTAGCAGGCTTCTGCCACCTGTCTGGTTATGAGGAAATGACAGTTGTCACTCATTCTCATGTGTCAGGACACTCCCCTGCCCTGCTCCAAAAAGGAAGGGTGTGATACTGTAAGAGTTCCAGGAAGAGATGTCATTGGCACTAAATTTTCAAACCTGTAAGAGCCGTTGAGGACATTATATGAAGGAAAATCTTCTAAAACAATTCTTATCTTCTACAGATAATAACCTCTCATATGTTAAAACAAAGGTCTCTCTAGTTTTTACTCCTTTCCAGTCAGCTAAAGCACTCTAAAAATTACATCTCCATGAGCGTACTTAGGCACAGACACATTATCAATGTAATTCCTTACACTTCTCATTGATGTCAAAGCAAGCAGCATCTTAGAGCATAAACATTAAGATTTTTCCTTGGTAGTTTTCTTTGTCATTCAAGTTTCTAAAACGCAAAGCGTGAAAGGGTTGTAGCTCTGCAGAATATTTATAGGAATATGATCAGTCTTTACCTCTTTTTCTTCCTTGTCTTGTTTGAGGTGAGGAAAAAACATTAAAACCCAGAGATTTGGCTATTTTCATTCAATTATCATTGAATGAACATGTAGCCTCCAATTCCATTGCACTGATAAAATTACTGTGGGAATAATCCACAATACACCATATTACTCATAAATAAGACTTGGTTCTGGGAGAGTGCTTAGCTCATCCTTCTGTATTTTGGCATTCATAACATGTTTTATGCTGTTGAATGATATTAAGATTTGCTGAGTGTGTTGATTTTGATTTTTTTTTTATATTAGAAATTGCCTTAATCAAATTTTAATGTTGCAAAATCAAATGTTAAGAAGTTTTATCATCATGGAAAATACACTGAGTTAAATTTTTTGTCCACCTTTATCAGTCTTTAAAATTATTTTTAGAATAGTAACTATAATGGAAAAACCTACATACAATAGGCATAATTTTGCCAAATTTCATATATTTACTATATATATCTCCTCACACAGTTGGAATATCTGTTAGATATTACTAAATTTTGTCCCTCCAGAACCAAATAATTACTATAAATAAATAAATTAAACACAGAGGTTCATAATCATTATTTATCATTATGAGACACATATTGTACTTTCAAAAATAATCTTAAGAGAATTCTTAATTTGTTTTTCATAAGCTGAGCATTGTTACATTAGTTTGTGTTATAATTAACCAATTTATCAAAAAACAGTAACATAATCAAACACTTCTTATTCTGACATGCAAACTCTTGCAATGAACAAGCATGCAGACAAACAGATGGGAAACACAGTTGAAAACCTGTCCTATGAATGTGAATATTTATGAAACCTTTCAGATTTTAATGGGCTTTAACAAAGTATTTACTGTTTGGTATATTTTTCTGTATGTCTACTTCATCCATCACCTGAAGCTTGACATAGTATCATTCTTCTGAGTCGTTTTGGCATCAAATCAGGAAAACCCAAGTCATTACTCCAGCAAAGCATATGTAGAAGGCAGGGGAAGATGAAAGGAGACAAGCTGGAGTCTGATAAATTTTGTTTGAAACTTCATCTCTCTCTTACTTGGGTTGCAAAGGTACTAGAGAAGTTTTTCCACCAGCTAGTAATACTTCAGACTCAATATTCCTGCTTCCATTGTGACAGGAGGATTATGTAGGTTCTCAGTATCTCTATGAAGCTAGCAAGAAGAATTTTGTGCAAAGATTATGAATATAAAGGCTTTAAGACAATATATTATCTGGTGATAAAAGTCTTTTTCCTGTAACTGAGTCTCCTGTAAACCAAAATTAACAGTAGTACAAAAAGGCAGGTTTTAAAAGATCACGAACCTAGTCCTTGCACATTCTGAAATAGCCTTTCAATTTCAAACTGTGGTTTTAAGTCTTCCCATTTTCTTTACTTTCATTTTCTGAGAACTCAGCAGTATATTATGATGATTTCTTCAGTGCATTTTGGTTTAGTGGTAGCTGAGATCCTCTTGTAATCACTTTTCTTCAGGAACTATGTCCTTCAGTAAAGCCTAAGATACATTAAGATGTGATAAAATCACAGGAAGCTAGTGGCACAAATGTTGTTGTTGTGAGCGCTGGGAGGAATATGCACTGCCTTTTTCTACGGCTAAGTTCCCAGAGAAATCTGCCTCTTCCACTGCTGGTTCCTTATCATTCAAGACAAAGTGAGAAGAAACGTGTCTCAGAAAACAACAAAGGAAAGGATCATTCAGGCAAATAGCTGTGGGCAGCAGAGGCCGGATGATGTAGCCAGCTGTTTTCAGTGTTCTGCGACAGCTGAATATTGCAGGCCTGCGATATCGGGTGGGAGTTGCCCTTTGGAAGGTAAAGCTGAAAAGCAACTTATTTTCTTTAGCAGCAGGGAGAAGGATGAAAAAATGTGTGTACGTGGAGGAAGGTGGAATAAGGAGAGTGAGAGGATCTTTTCATAGACAACACTGAAGTTGGGTGTTCTTACAAATAGGCTGAGGTGAAAGATATAATTTCAGTTCAGTTAATAGTTGGTAGTGGCAGCTTTTCTTGCCCAGAGTAGCTTCAGATTAGTCATTACTAGTTGTACATTGCTAGCAGTGTAGTTAGGGGTATGCTAGAATAAATATGGGCAAGCTAGATTAAGTATAGGCAAATTGCCGAACTGGGTTACTTACCAAGTTTGATGGATAATTTTTGTAGCCCACACTGAGCTCCATGATGTGTTACACTGATAAGCAGTAACCTAGCAGGTTCACATAATTTATGTAGGGATGCATGACATACATGCCTATCTTTGACTGAAGTGTAGCCATGCCTCCAGTCACTGCAAAGGATGCATTTGGCCAAAACAGCTAGGTGCTCTTAGGTGTTTGCCTCAGATGTCTTACAAAATAGCAAATTGTCTGCAATTTTTGTGAAGCTGTGAGGAGAGGAGTAGCTTACAGCTCTCAGTCACAGATGTCCGAAGAGGAAGGATCTGGAATTATGAAGAAAAATTATTTTTATCTAATGATAAACCTGTTCTTTAAAGATACTCATGAAGTTGTTGATAACAGTCTATAAACATAAAGCTTGCCGTACCTGTCTTTCCATCACAGCTTTCTGTGTCTTATTTCCTGCAGATTCAGAATGACTGGAGCATCCTTGGTTCAGTAAATGCTCTGTGGCAGTCACACTCCCTTGAATTTTTGTTCTCGAATTTTTAGTCTGTCTTAAATATGGGTGCTCAGACTGGAAGCATAGCATTCAGCTTTGTTAAGACCAGTACATTGTGCAGTGATATTAATACATCCCTCAGAGTGGGTAAACTCACAAAATTTACATTTCCTAACCATAAGAAACTTTGATAATGTTCTTTACCATTTTATGCTTGGTGGTGCAATTTTGGTGACTCTTGATTGCCCACTCCCCCCAGAAAATCTCTCTCTACGTAATTCTCTGTATCTAATTCTTTACTTATTCAGATCTGGCTTTAAATAAATTTGTAGACCCCAACCTATTATAATATTCAGTTGTCCATATGTTCTTCCTTTCATATTTTTTTTCTTTCAGTCTTCTTCATTTTACATATATGATGGTGTGTAACAACAACCAAAACAGTATTATTGGAACTAAGAGAGAAGTGGGTGTGAACAGTACAGATGCATGTGCTAATTTAACTTACAACAGTGTGGATTGTGTCACAAGCGTAATTAAATTTGGAAGAGAATATGAATGTTTTCTGAAAACACTTCAGTAATGCAGCCATCAGGGAGGTATAATAGCTTTTTAAGCAAAAGGATAATTAATGGAATAATAATAAGTGGGCATAAGCTGGCGATGGGTCACTTCAGACTGCAGTTCAGAAGAACAGAATAGAACAAGTAGAACAGTAATGTTCTGGTGGGACCAGATTGAAACAGCAAGAGGGGGTCCCATCTAGCTCCAAAAAGTTAAAAATGTGCATTCCTGTAGAACAGCTTCACAACCGCAATATAAAGAAAATTATGATGGTTCTTAGCATCCTTTCTCCTCTTGGAAAACTCATCTTGCAGCATGCAATCTTTTGGGTTTATTTTTACAGTTCAGAGTAAAACTCAGAGTTAATTTATGTCGTTTGTCCACTTGCTCAAAGTATGCCTCAGTTTTTATTCACTGAAAAAATAAAAGAAAGCCCAGAACAAGCAAAGCCTACTACAGTTATTTAAGTCCATCTCCAGCGATAACACTACTGCTAGCTCCGTAAGCAGTATGCTGCTATGTACTGCTTACAGACCTTTTCACTAGTCTCAATTTTCTTGCCAGGCTGGGCTCCCTATCTTTTGGGCCAGATTTTCCAACCCTTGCATAAATTCTTTTATCGCTTCTACCCAGTGCAGCTAGCAAGCTCCTAAAATATGAACATCCATTGATCTTTTGTCACATACAGTATGGTTTTTTGCTTCTGTGGGCATATGGGTCATTAAAATCCATATTTTTATCCACTCCATGCATTTAGGTTTTTTACTATTACTGGTTTTATTTTCTGCCCAGCAAAGGTGTTCTGTGTCTGGAATCTCGTCTGTCCTTGCTTTTTGCTACTTTTGATTTCTAATAAGGATATTGAAATTATTAAATTGAGTTCTTTTCAAGTTTGTGGCCATTCTGTTGGGTTTTTAATAATGAACCTTTTTGAGTCAAAGGAATAGCAGTTTTGGGTTTTGTTTTTTGTTGTGGTTTTTGGGTATTTTTTGTTTTGTTTTGGTTTGGGTTGTTTTATTAACTCAGCACTATAAACTAATCTGGGTTTTAGGTAAGAAATAAAAGAGTGGATTTTTTTCCCTAAATTTACTATATTGCGTTGCATACTTATTATGTAGGATGTGGTGATGAGTGCAGGTGGGAGTGAAATACTCTGAGATACTACAGGTAGCAGGAGAACAGCTGTACAGTTTAACCTCTGCTGTTTTGCAAATACCAGTAACAGGTATAGAGTGTTCCTGTAAATAATAGTGTTTGTTTAATGTTATTAGCAGCACATAATTTTTAATGCCAAATCATCGTAACGGAAGTTACAGGCAACTTTTTCTTTTGGAGCAGCAGGTCGTTTCTACAGAACACTAAAAGGCAGCCAACTGCTAGATAATGGTGTCACTGTGGGGAGGGATAGGTGAATAATGATTCATATTTTTTTAGAAATTTTCCAGTATTTAGTGTCTTAGGCAAATTAAACATTTTTTTAAATCCATGTTAAACTGTCTTTGTCTATCTCACAACATGGTCTACCTTCAGAAATCTATTGTAATTACCTTTGAATTTGGGCTTCCATGCTTCTGAGGAATCCTCCTGCCTGCACATTTAGCAGATTCATTAGATCAGGCTTCACTTACCAGGCACAATACAGCATGTAATCTCATACACCCACTCTGAAAAGAACAGACATGAACAAGCACGGGCTTACACAAACTCCTAAGAGCTTTAGGAAAGCCAAATGAACATTTTTTTTTCTACCGCCTCACACTTGCTCCACTTTTTTTAACTTCTAAATGCATGCTAGGGATTACTATCTCACTCGACATATTCCCAATGGTAAGCATCTCGAAGATAAATGTACTAGTTCTCAACAGCTCATTAGAAACTAATCTCTGAATGTATTTTAAAATGTGTCTTTACAATATAAATTAATAAAATAACATTTCCCCAGAAGAAATGTAAATCCAGCGCTGGGTAGAATCAGGGATTTATATTTTTTGGCTAAACACAAGTTAACATTTATTACTGTTATCATTATTTAGAGTAAAATAAAATTTTTAGATGGCTTTTCATGTAGGAATGAAAATTTATATTTTCAAAACCGCATATTATTTTTCCAGAATCTTAATACATAGAAGGGGATATATTATCCATATAATATTTAAATCTTGTTCTTTGCTGAAGTCTAATTACAGGTATCTCTTTTGTAAAACAAAATTAGAAATCTTCAGCCAAATAGTCAACAATTTAAACATGTTTTTGGGAAAATAAAATAATATTTTTCACCTGACTGAATTGTGGCCTTGGCTAAACTGTACCATTGATGCTGAGTGTGATAATAAGGATAAATTGGCAAGCAAAAAGGCTATTTATTACAAAGAAACAATGACTATACTTACATATAAACTTCTGTTCAGAACACCAAACACCTTTAAACACCTTTTAACACCTTCTAACATTCTGTGTTAGAAAATACTGAGGTTTAAATGAAATTTTGATAGAAGTGTGCTGTAGATTGGCAGAAATTCTGTCTCTGGGTACTATTGCTGGGTAGAAACTTCAGTGAATCAGCTAAATAAATATTCCTCTTTAATTACCTATCCCACCACATCTCTAATATATCTCAGGCTTAGGAAGTAGATTTCAGGAAGAGAAACCCAGCTCAGCTGGTGGCAGAGATGAGATCAGAGATTGCTTGGATGATCTGCTGTTCTCTCGTCCAGGAGACTCATGAGGAATAGGAACTTTTGGGTTATTACCAAGGACTTGCTGTGAGAATGCCAGAAAGGGGCTGCTTGGGAGCTCAGGAACATTCTTCCTTTTACTTGCTTATATGCGTTTCTTTCAATTAGACCGTCTGGTTCATTTGGGAAAAACAAACAAAAACCAAGCAAAATTACAAGACGAGTCCATTCTTCAAGCTCCAAGCCTGTAACTGTGTCCAATTCTCCAATTTTACCATTTCCTGAAAGTTATTTCCTCTGTGTCTGGATTTTGTTGTCCTTATGTACTTTAATCACCACAGCTGTTCCATTACTGCAAATGCGGAATGAAAGTGAGCTTTTTAATCACTGGTGTTTATGCTTATATAGTTTTCAGTCAGGTACAATCTGTATTAAGATATTTTCCATGTTGCATTCCCATCCTTCCATGCTGTACTACTCCATGAGAGCAGGTATGTTGCAACATACCTTGGCAGTATAGGAAAAACTTGCAGTGTATTGGGCTCACTGTGTAAGTATAGATATTTCCTTGTATGCTGCATTCATCCAGCGTTTTGCTGATAACTTTTTCAGTAGGAAAAAAGGTTTTCTCATGCAACCTGTCCTACAGCAACGATGATCCTCTTCCACAAAAAACAGATGAAACTGTTGCTCTTGGTTTATATTAACTTTTTATGAAGATAGACATACAGTTGTTATCATATGATAGTAGATCACAAAGTGTCTACAGTAATAAGCAATTTCCCTGCCAGAAGAGAAGCACATTTCTAAAAGCAAACATATCCCACTGTTACCTTTGTATTGGTGTATTTACCAGTATGTCAGCAGTTCCTTGATAAACCTGTAGCTTTGTAAATAAATAACTTAGCTTTTGAGAATCCCTTTGGGCTTAGCTTGGCCAACTAATACTCAAGCCACAAGGTAAGGCTTTAGGAAAGCAAGAAAAAATAATCCTAAATCCTAATTTAACTCACTCTAAGGTTTACACTTATAAGAAGAAGAGACTCAGAGGTGTTGCTGGTTAGAAGTGAGATTTTGCAAACTATTCCTGGAAACAAGGATTAAATTGCTCCTAATAATGGCAAAAGAGAGTAGAAACTTTGAAAAGCTGCTGTAGAATTAGCATAAATATTTTTCAAGAGGGACATTACAGTTCCTGTATCATGTTTTGTAATCACAGATTGACCTGCCCCCTCTGTTTCCTAATGATTCTATAAGGGATTCTTCCTGTAAGTAGGAAAATACCATTACTGGGTTAGAGAAGAGCATATCTAAACCATATGCATTTCATGTGAAGGACTGATGCTAGTATGATTGTGTTACACAGCAGTGTAGAGTTGCCTCACTTCCATCCACTACTACACAGTTGTAAAGTCATCATAAATGATGAGATAAATCAGCCCTGCTTTTGGCTGATCTAGCCATACTCTCCAATACCTGTTCTGCATTCTGTGCTCTACCCTTAAAGACTACTGTGTAAAGCTAGAAGAAATGCCCTGAATTCAGTGTGAAGAGATGTTTTGGTTTAGAGGTCATTAATTTCATTCCATGCTATGCAGCTGTGAAGTTTGGGCATCTTAATATGCATTTATAAATCATTCTTATATGCAAGTTCAGTAGCCATTTCATTATGACTATCATGAACAGACCAAACTTAGGACAAATTCTCTTGGTCTGTGATGAAGGTTTTACTTTCGTAATTTCTTTTTCTTGTTTTGATTTCTTTTTGACGTAATTTAAAAGTCATATTATGTGCATTTTGAGGACAAAGATGCACTTCATACATGGGAAATAAAATGTTTCAATTCACTTAAATCAAGGCAGCAGTAACAAAGTCAGCTCATTATCTCAGTGATGTGTGAACTTCAAATATTACGTTGGTTCATTTAAATGCTTCGTGAAGGACTACAGTGTCTTCTTTTTCAGTGTTTTCTTAAAAAAGAGAATCAGTAAAATAAAATTAAAATCAAAGAAAGATTGCTTTCTCAGTGGACTATTAAATTAAAAGCAAGTACATGTACATGTGCAGTAGAAATTAATAGTAAACCTTTGTTTACAGCACCCACACATTTTTCTTATTTGTGTCACTTAAATGTTGTTGTCTGTCATATGAAAATGGCTAATACTGGTGTTAAAAATGTGGGGAAAAAAAAAAGGTACCCTGATGTGATTGTCCTGAATGCTTGGCTGAAATTTAGAGTCTTATAGTCTGTTTCAAAGCAGAGACGGTTGTTGCAGTCTGCTGATTCAGTCTGGTGTTCCCTCAGTGAAGTCTTCTTTGTTTGTGCTGAATGGTCAGACTCACATTGCGCTGGGCCCGGCGGGAACCAGGCGAGAGAGAGAGTTTCTTTTCTTACACCTTCTATATTCTTTCAGTCAGAATTGTAACAAAAGCTTAACTTCCTTCAGCTTTTTATCACTGTCATCTTAAAAATGTTTGCTGGCTGCCTTTTTAGTTTATTTCTACGACTTTTCCTGGGCACACAAAATCCTATCTGTGCAATTCTCCCTATGCCCACCTCTCCCTGGCTTAATCTCATTCATGGTGGAAACTGCACTGCAGGCCACATCCATTGTCCAGGCTTGCACGCTGTCTGATTTCCCACTGGCATTATGTTCATTTAACAAGTGACTATCTCTGCGGTTCCTCATGTTATTTCGGGATATATCTTGCAATGTTTATGATGGCAAGCCACATGCCTCCAATCCAGCTCCAGGTGATGTCCACCATTTTGCCAGTGGAACTGTTTGTTCTCCCATCTTCTATGGGCCTCTCAGACATGGGCGATAATTTGGGGGTATTTAAACTGACATTGGTCATCTGACTTAGACCACAGCTCCAAAGTAGTTTCAAGGACCTGACTGGAAGAGCATTCATCATGGCAGTAAGAAATAGGAAGACGAAGGGAAGAAACTACCGTGTTAACCAGCTGTGTTGATGGATAAATAGTAATCTATGGTCCCAGAGAGGAAAGGGGTCTCCATGACACTGGGCACACTTCTGGCTTGTTAGTGAAAGAGCATTCTGCATTTTTCTGATAATTATTGACACACTGTGGCCAGAAGATTCAGTCCATGTTTTTATATTGCAAAAAATCCTGTAGGTGTTTTGGCATATTAAAAACGCAGCTTTAGAAAGAGCCCGTGAACATATTCTTTTAATCTGAATCTCTTTTATGATCAGGTTCACAACAGTGGTTCCTGAAGCAGAAGTGTCAGCCCAATTGAAAAGTCAGTATTTTGCAGCACAGCAGAAGAAATGCGGGACAAGAAAAAAGACAATAATAATAGCCTTAGTTTATACTGATTTAAAATACTTTGTTGTTGAATTATGATTTAGAAGTCCATTACAATAAAATAATTAAAAATTATACCTGAATAATTACATATACATATTTACTTATATAACTATATCAAATATTGAAGTGAATCTTGCAGTGCTAGTTCACTGCACACTGAATATCGCAACAAGTCCACTGTCTCTAAGCTCTCTGAGTATGTTTTGAGTAGACAACTGTCCTTAGCTAAATCACCGATTCGTACTGTTTAAAGAAAAAAATGCTTCATGATCATCTTTTTGATCAGATGACTGAGAGGAATACCGTTCATAGGAAGAATAACAGTCCCTAGAGCAACAAAAAACTTTAGAATAATTTCTCCATCAAAGGTAGTGGTAAAAAGACCAGGTTTTTTTGTACATGTCAATATTACAATAGAAATAATTTGTGTTTTCTATACCATAGCCTATTTGGTGTATGTGTTCTTTGGCTTCCTGCTATGCGATATACATTTCAGGCTATTCACTACAGCAGCTTAAACTGCTTCTGCTCTCAAATATCATATACTTATTGGTCAAAATAATAGTTCAAGCCACAGAGTAGCTTGTGTTTTGCAGAACAACTAAAGTTCTTTCCTTTGCAGTGTTAGTGATCTGAAGTCAATACA
The DNA here is from genome assembly GCF_000690775.1 of Eurypyga helias. Taxonomy (NCBI): domain Eukaryota; kingdom Metazoa; phylum Chordata; class Aves; order Eurypygiformes; family Eurypygidae; genus Eurypyga; species Eurypyga helias. The sequence goes on along the minus strand of NW_010262217.1, from coordinate 107,751 downwards.
AGAGGCAGGATACGTATTTTTATCACTTTTAGTTTTAAGGGTACCAATTAGGAATTTGATGTGGTTTGACTGATCTCTGTCTGGGGGAATCTTTGATCTTTTGTAACCCATAAACTGTTGAAACTGTTTTTATCTCTTGAACAGATGACACATTCCAAATGGCTTTCTCAAGCACTTGCAGAAGAGCTCAGTCTACAAAAAACCCTCTGAGGTTGCAGACTCTGACATGGCTATCAGCACAATGCTCTGCCATTCTTGTATTTCTTATCATACATACATTCTATGTTTTTATTAGACGTGCAAAACCTTGTTATGGTCGCAAAGTCAAATGTTAGGAAGTGTAAGATATGGCTTTTGCAACTTTACTTTGGCCCCATTTATTGTATGCAGTCAGAAGCATAATTAAATAACTATTCTCCCTTCCAATATGCCATGCAAGGATCCATTTCATTTATTGCACAAAATGGTTTGGGCATACTTAACAAATGGTTACTCGGTGTTTTGGTTTTTTCTTTGTCTCTCAGAACTGTAGCCATAAGCATGATTTATTGCTGTAAGTACAGAATTACCCATTCCCATGTGGCCTTCCGTATGGTACATATGAGATTGCCTTACGAAGATGTCTTTTTTTTTTCACATCTGTAATCTGCTTCATTTGCTCCTGCACAGGCTACGCTGCCTTGATTGTGATGTGACATTTTGTGCCATGATTTGCATCTTTTAGTTTGTTACATATTAGATCCCCAGCCTATCAAGTCATCTGGAAAATGAGGACTGTGTAGTCAGTACCCAGCTGGAATACGTCTGGTTTCTGTTACTAGCCGTCATCAAATAGAAACTCTCTGATGTAAGTAAGAGGAAAGATATCCACTTAGCTAGAGCAGTATTTTTTCACTACCTGTGCTCACCTTTCCTGTTTACTACCTTCCTACATATACCTTCCAGCTGCTGTAACAAATGAGGTGGAAAATCCTACACACAGTCCTGAACAAACACGGAAAAAACCATAGAATGTAATCACTGTGACAACCCTTTTGAAAGGTCCATGGACAGGATTAGAGATTTTGTGTCCGTCCTGCAGACCAACGCTGAGCCAATCTGATACATCAGCATTTTCTGTACAGGCAAAGGCCAGAGAGAAATCAGAAACGGGTGGTTCTTCTGGGATCTAGAGAGGAGCGTACCATGTTTTAACCAATCTTTTCAGTGTTCCTCTCCTAGGCCTGTCAAACTATTTTTCTTTCCTTTGTGTTGTTGTCTGCTGCCCCATTTACTAAACAGATCTTTAACTCATCTGTTTATTGTTTGACGGTAGCTTCCTTGCCTAGCCTGGCCCAGTCCTTTCCTAGACGGCTGTTTCTCATTTCCTTGTCCAGCTAGCTCTGTGTTCCTTTTCTGACCCTTCCTGTGTGCATCATCTACCTGCCACTTGTTCTTCTTCATGACTTTACGGTTCCTTCCTACACCTGTTGTCATCATCTACTCTCACTCCATTCTTCTCACCATTTTTCTCCTCTGTGGTCTTACTTTCTTTTGTTTTTTAAAGATTATTTCATTCTCCTGGTACTGCAGATTCTTTTCTGATTTGTTTTGTGTCTGACCTCTCTCACCTTCAGTCCTGTTATTACTAAAAAGATAAAAAAGATAAATTTTCCAAAATTTCAGTCTTCCCTTGGTCAGATGCTCACAGTCTTTTCCATTCTCCAGCATCCAGTCTTCTTCGCCTCCTATGATGTCTCTAGGAGGCTAGACAGTTGTCCCACTCACACTTTTGCTCTTTCCTTCAACAAGCTGAATTTAATCGTGGTTTATTCTTTTTGTTGTTTTTATCATTCTTCTTCCAACATCTTTGTCCAAGTCCTCCTTTTCTGTACTTGAATCAGTGGGTTTGCTTTTCTGGAAGAAAGTAGCTGGGAGAGATGGACTCCTTGCCTTGCAGCAGCTAAAATGAAAAAAATAGTCTTCATTGTTATAAATTGATGTCATCGCTAATCTGCTTCTGAGTATGGCTTGTTTTTTTTCTGGTTTCAGTCTGTGCTGGCTTTAGCGTATATACTAGGACGAATTTTTCTGAAATCTTAGCCATTAATATTGATGAACTCTTGGTCAACCACAAATTTTGGGTTTTTTTCTGAAGATAGTTTATGAGTAAAAGTAGAAAAAAAATTAAATTTAAGGAGAAAATATTATGTAGCTACTATTAAAGTAATTTCCTACCAAATTTCACTTTTACTCAGATGTTTCTGAATTGCTAAAAAAGCCACAGAGTGCATTAGGCAATCTTTATATTTATCTTTGTTCTTCCTTCTAAAAAGCTGTATTGTTTGGCCTGAAACCTTTCTAAGAGAAAAATAGTAAATTGAAGCAAACAATCATCACAGAGCATTTCTGTCAAAATTATTAAAATTTGGGAACAGTTCAAGCAACTGAAAATGGAATTTCATGATAGCAAGAACTTTGTAATAAAAACTTAAATTGATCTTCTCTTTGAAATCCTCATATGTATTCCAGGTATTTAAACATTACTGAAGAAATATCTGATAAAGACCTTGTCTCCTTACCACATACCTAATACTGACAGTAAATAGTATTTACGATGAAACACCCAGTGTGCATTCCGAATATGTCAGTGCAGCCCTCCTGCAGAATATCAAAGAGCTGTAGTCCTTAGGGCATGCTAACTTTCAAAAATGAGAACAGGCAACATTTTAATAGGCAGTCTTAAGGGGAATGACACCCTTTCTGCAGAAAGACTACAATGGTGATGCTTCCCATGTTTGACCTCTTTAAATACAAATTGGGCAGAATTCTGTTTTTTTTAAAGGCAGTATGCTGGTGTGTTAGGAAGCACGTAGCATGGGAAAAATAGGGAACTTTTCCTGCTTCTGATAAAAAAAATTGTGATTGGACTTGCACATCTGCACAAAGAAGCTCAGAGAACACAGACCTTACTGGAGTGGTGTATCTGAGGGTGACAAAACCCACGTAGTACCCTTAGTCTCACAGCAACCAGGTTTTGCCTTTCCCCAGACACCTCATTAGTGAATGGTAAGAGACTCGTTTCAGTATCCCAGTGTATGCCAGCTATCATTGTACCAAGCTAATTTTTAATATTCTGAAGAAAGGAGAAAACAGTGTCAAATGTAATTGCTGTTGCTTCACTAACCAGTTTCTCACCATCTTTCTTGGCTCTCATATTCCCTACCTTGGATTTGAAGCAAGACATCAGTTAGGCCATCTAAGCTTTCCTCATATCTCAATCCCACTAATGACTGCTTATGTTATAGGGTATAGCTCTGAGAAATGAAATGAGCATCAATTTAATATTTAATTGTTGATTATTTATTTTTCTGCTAAATGGTGAAAGAAAATAGGATGATAAAAAGATGCAAGATACAATGTAAATGGTATTTTAAATTCATTTATTACACTGCTTTCAAAATTGAAAATCATAAATTCTGTGGAAAGCTGGGTGGTGACACGACACAAGTCCATTCTGATATCTGTGATTTAAAGAAAATAAAAATATATACATACACGTCTAATGTCCTTTGTATGCTCTGATTGTCAATGTGATTTTATACACATTGTATAATGCAGAGCGTAACAGAGAGGTGGTCTTTTTTAAAACTCGTGAGATACCTTTGTTAAGATTGATTCTATTTTCAGGAAGAAGCTGTTTAAAACAATTCTAGTCTTCTGAATAGTAACATTATTGAGCTCTTGATAAAGAAGGAGTAATAGATTGTGTGTGAACGATCTCTGGAATTACATTAGTTATACACTTTAGAATTAGTTGTGTAAATGAAATATGTGTCTGGTTTTATCACCTTTTTATATATTTATATGCTGATTTGCATTAGGGTTTCATTAACAGTCCCCTGAAGTTTGAATCCTGCCTTTATACCACTCCATACCAAAATTAATTTTCAATTACGTGGTCTCAATCTTGTCTATAATATTTTTATGTTTCATAAAGGCATAAATTAATTATAAAAATTAGCAAGTGATTTCATTTTGCCCTCTCTCTTTAGATAGAAACTAATCCATGTGATAAGTAATATTAGGATCACACCATCTGCTTCTGCTATTGTTTTTATGGCCTAACAGACAATTAATATCCTGACTGAAAGACTTTTTTCAAAAAGGCCATTTTAGATCCAGTTAACAGACTGTTGCCTAAAGCACTTAAAAGTTCGTATCTTTGAAATTAGTCTGTAGTTACAGGATTTCATTTTCATTGGGGTTTTATCTTAGGGTAGGGTGGTTTTCTTTCTTCTGGGGTAATATTGGAGCCGACAGGGATTTATGTTTTTGACTTAGAATACATTTGTGTTACAGTGTGAATACAGAGTCTGTATTTTGAAATGCATTGTTTGTCTCATTCTAAGTCACTAGTCAATTCAACCCTGTTCGAAGCCGAATATAAATGAAGTGTAGTGAAAATGACAGTCCACTTGTGTTCATAGTTAGATGCTCAGTGTTGCTTTATTTCTCTCTCCTAAACCATTTCTTTATGTTGTTCCTCTGCTCCATGCTTTCTCAGTTTCTTCAGTGGTCTTACAAAGCAGACAGAATTTTTTAAAGACCGGCAACAGAAACTATCCTGAAGAGACCTCATGCACTTTCTCATCGCAGACGCTGAAGTGTGTATGTAGGGGGGTTGCTGGTGGGAATAGCATCTACACATGGGTGGTAATGAACCTGCTTATTTGTAGAACAGTGACTGTCACAGACTTTGGAGATGGTCTGTACCATTGAGGCATGTTAAGGAACAGATAGTAAAGAAGAGCAAGCTCATGCTATAACTACATGACTCTATCATTCACTTCCAGAAGGAGATATGTCGCTTCAGTGTACATGGCCTGACTCGTTAAGGCTATTATATTTGGCTTCTTACTGACTTGGAAATAAATGGTCAGTTCTGCCTATACCCTACAGAAAATACCATGATAATAAGGTGGTTTGGATTGTTCTTCTTTGGACACAGATTTCCCTGTACTTCAAAAGCTTGCTATATTTCCATTTCCTTGCAAATAGTTGGGCTCCTTAAATCTGGAAAGATAATTATGTAATGTTTACACTTCCTGGAGTTGGGTAATAGGAAGAGGAAATACTGCTCTAAGTGTCCTGAAGCTAGAATGCCTCTGGATGATATTATATGAGGCTGTTCTGTGGAACGAATCTGTTGATAACCGAACTTCATAATACAGTTCTTGAAAGCCACAGAACTGCACAGATGCCTGAATATTTTTGTGAATTCACAGATGTTAGGAAAGTGGTGTAGATATGGGTATTATCAGGCCTGCAACAGGCACCAGGAGAGTGATACCAATATGTTCAACCTGTTTGTCTGTGTGTGTTCCTGATAGAATCATAGAATCACTGGGTTGGAAAAGACCTCAGAGATCATCCAGTCCAACCGTATCTGTCCGCCACTAAACCCTATCTCTCAGCACCTCATCCACCCGTCTCTTAAACACATCCAGGGATGGTGACTCCACCACCTCCCTGGGCAGCCTGTTCCAGTGCCTGATAACCCTTTCGGTGAAGAACTTCTTCCTTACGTCCAATCTAAACCTCCCCTGGCGCAGCTTGAGTCCATTCCCCCTCGTCCGATCATCTGTCATTAGGGAGAAGAGACCAACACTCACTTCTGCACAACCTCCTTTCAGGTAGTTGTAGGCAGTGATCAGGTCTCCTCTCAGCCTCCTCTTCTCCAGGCTAAACAAGCCCAGTTCCCTCCGTCGCTCCTCATAAGACATATTCTCCAGACCCATATTCTCCACCCTGATAGCGGTGGACCCTTCCCTTCATCTCCTTGCTTTCCATGAAGCAGGTTTGACTTGTGTCACACAGGCTGAACACAGCTTTGTTGTCCTGGTTGGGGCTGCACAGGGGTCTCCAGCAGGTACCCCTAAACAGTATTGATTGAATGGTTTGCATTTCTAATCACCCCTTTTTCTAACTCTCCTTTTTGCCACTTTTGTTCCTCCCTTTCTCTGCCCTGCTGTCTACCCAGATAAACAACTCTCTAGTAGCTAAATTCTCCCCATTGGTCCCAGTTTGGTTACATCTACACCCAAATTTGATATTTCTGATATTATTGCCTAGATGATTTTGTCTTACATGGTATCACTGAGCGAGTTACCAAGATTCTTCTGGCCTTTTGAGACTCCACTCCCCAGAGGCCCCTAGAGCTTCCCATTGGTGAAGCCTGACTATTTTTCACATTAGTCTGCCTAAGCACGGGTGAAATCTTGCCTTCCCCAACGACACTACCTGTAACTTTTGTCAGCTTCTCACTTTGTTATCTAACACATTTCTTACGTCGTGTCTAGCATTTTTCCATGTCCTATTCTGTTAGCCTAACCACAGCTTGGGGTTCAATTGGTCTTTCCATTTTCTTACGACCCTAACAGCACAGAGCTGCAGTCAAGTCTGAGGGCTGCTTTGAAAGCTAAAAGATATTCTAACTGCCCCGAACAGCCACTAGAGTGTGCACTGCAAAAGGAGTCATACCAGTAAATCAAGGACTTCTCTTAAACACTAGAACTCGGTTGTGTATGGTTTACGTTGTTCATTTAAAATGTAATGAAATAATTGTGTTGCACCTAGTAGAGACAGAATCAAAATTATTTAGCAACTGCCTATTAATATTGAACAGAAAATTGAGAACAATGGTAAATTGTGTTGACCATTCTATTTAGTTTTGATTCTGCATGTTGAACATTTATTTTAGTTGAAACTGAATGGATACAAGAAATTAAGAATAATACAATAAATTTCCATACAGTAATACGGAATGTCTTGTATCCAGAGGAAGCAAGAGAACTTAGAAGAGCTCAAAGAGAATTTATACAGCCCTGTAGTCTTGTGAAAATTGTAGTGGGATTTGGTAATGATCACAATGGATTGAGACCTGCTCTGTTTTCCTTAAAGCAATTCTTCTGGCAGTACCATTTGCCTTTATATTTTGCTGAAGTACAGTTTCAGTAGTTGCTCAGGGGGAAGAATGGCACCTCCTGAACCATACCTCTTCAGTAATGAATGAAGAAGGTCAAACAGAAGAGGCAATCAGTAGTGCACTCAGGAGACACAGTAAGTTCCTACCTACCAACTGTGAAGAGCCAAAGAAAGGTAATCTTAGCACAGAGAAAAAAAAACAAAAACCCAGACTTCAAGGAAGAGTCATGTAGGTCATCATGGTCTAAACCATGAAGCATTCTAGACTTAGATAAGACAAATAATCTCAACATGTCCTTTTGATTGAACTTAAATTTCTTGGTTTAACATTGTGAGAATAATAGTCAATACAAAAGTATGTCAGAACTCTGATTTAGAAAATAAAATATTTTTGTATGTTGCTTGTTACCCAGGAAAGCATAGTTAAGAAGGTGCATTTTTTTTTTCCAAGTTACTGTGTCATCTTAACAGACTGCTTTGTTATACTAGATTTTCCTTTATAAAGCAATCATGATGGGGTTGTTTTGTTTTTGCTCCGAGACAATCTCTTTTGTTTCTGCGAATCTATGTTAAGAATGTTTCCCAATGTAGAAGAATCACTCATTGTCATTGTTAAGTATGTTGCAGATCATGTCTTAGAAATTATGGCATTATTTGGAATTGCAACAAAATCATGATGGATTATTTTTGTTTGAGGTATGTGTGTCAATCAATGACCACATTTTAATCTGTATAAAACCCATATCTGAATACAGAACACTTTCTTAAATGGCTCTCCTACTTTTATTCTGATGTATACATAGATAGCAAGGGATGGAGGATAGCTTCCAGTTACCGGTATTTCATAGTGATGTTTTGATGTGAGAAATCATGTGAGAGAGGGTACGATATACATAACAGAGAGGCCAGGAGTGAGGTGAAAATTTATACTTCGAAAGGTAGTTTTAAATTTATCTTTCTAATCTTTGAAATAGAGTCTACCATCTCTGTACAAATGAAAAACTTGAAAGAAAGCTAAATTCTAAATCTAAGGCTGAAGTGGAATCTCTGGCCTCTCAGAAATAGTTAAAACCTGTTTTCCGGCTGGTTGCATCAAACTAAACCATTCTTTTTCCTGGTTGGGATTAGTCTTTTAACAGGAATTGGTGATAAGAGAGTCTCTGGAAGGAAAGGAAAAAAAAAAAAGAGTAAAGGGAGAAGATTTAGTGAAACCAAAAATGGACAGATCCCTGGATGATTGAAGATTTTTTTAAAACACAGTTAAAACAGTAGTGGGAAGGAGGGCAGAGGAAAGTGCTTTGGAAAATGATTTGAAGAGTTGTTCACTTGCTCAGATGTTGGAAGAAGTTAACTCAGATGGATTGTTGTATATATATTAATTTCAAATGTATAATGATTTGATCTAAGGTACCCAGAGGGTATGCATGAGATAGTTGTCTGTGAGAGTGAGGAGCTAGACTTAACACTCTGGGAGCTTTGTTTCAGTCCTTTGTAGCCTATTTCAGTTCTTCCTACACTGTAGGTCTCTGGAGGTGACAATACTGTGATTTGAACTGCAACAGTAGACAGAGCCTGAGATAAAGCACATAGTCTACATTTCTAAATAGAAATTTATATAGTAAAATGTTTTCAATAAAGTAGAATTCATTCATGCAAGATCTTAGATTTGCCATTGAATGTGTCTATTTTTCAATTCCCTATGGGAGATGAGCAATACTTGCTAAGCCTTCATATAATCATGACAAATAATGTTGAATTCCAGTAAATAAAAAAAGTACCTTTTTTTTTTTTTTGTACTTTCATAGTAACAGTAGCCAAAAGAGAACTTTAATATCTGCCATCCTTGCAAAAGCTGGAAGAATGTTTAAAATTCTGGGTATTTTTAATTTCTCCTCCTTTTATGTGTTAATCTAGAATTCTCTTCAATATTTACAAAAATGCGACAAGCTTTGCCATCAACATATGATTTTATGGATGTAAGAATATAGATTCATGACATTTAATCACTAGTGGCTTGGAAGATTCATAATCTCAGTCTGGAATTTATGTAGCGCTTCATGTAGAAATAATATTACCCACATTTTTATTAATTCATAAAACA
>NW_010262217.1:80198-98649 GCF_000690775.1 Eurypyga helias | reverse complement strand
AAAATAAAAAATGTGGTTTTTTTCATTCCAGACTTATGCAATGGATTTTATACCTTTAAGTGTGTCATTAGCTGTTCATAGAAAACCTCTGTGCCTGTTGAGTCCCAAACATGCAGGTTTGCATAGAAAAATTATTTTCATTACTTCTGCCCTGGTTTCATCCGGGATAGAGTTAGTTTTCCTCCTAGTATCTGGTGTAGTGCTGTCTTTTGGATTTGGGATGAGAATAATGTGATAACATGCTGATATTTTGGTTGTTGCTAAGTAGTGTTTATACTGAGTCAAAGACTTTCAGCTTCCCGTGCTCTGGCAGTGAGGAGCGACACACGAACCAGGGAGGTACACAGCCAGGACAGCTGACCCAAGCTGTCCAAAGGCATATTCTATACCATATGATGTCATGTTCAATGTCAACCAGGAGGAGCTGGCCAGGGAGACGGTGGCTAGGGAACTGTCTGGGCATCGGTCAGCGGGTGGTAAGCACGTGTAGCTTCTTTGTATATTCTATTATTATTATTATTGTTTTGGGATATTTTTGTTGTTGTGGTTGGGTTTTTTCCCCCTCCTTGACATCCTACTAAGCTGTCTTTATCTCAACCCATGAGTTACCATGTTTTTTTCAATTCTCCTCCCCATCTCACCACAAGGGTGGAGAGAAGTGAGCAATCAGCTACATGGTGCTTAGTTTCCAGCTGGGATTAAACCACACCACCTTCCCTGTCCATTTCATAAGGTATTACAGTAGGCTAAAAATGAATCCTCTCTGCATCTGTATGTTAATTGCCAACTGTTCTCTCTAAATGTAGCACTGTATTAAAAATAATTAAGGGTTAATATTATCAAAGATAAAAGAAAAGTTGAAAACTTCACTTGCAATTTCTCATTCTGTAATTTCCTCCTCACAGTATTTTTTTCTTTGTGAAACAATCTCATTAACATTGAAGTGTTACAATCCAGGCCACATGAATATCAAAATAATTCTCATTTTCTTGTATTTCTTTCTGAAATCTTACTAGGACATATTCCAGAAAGGGAGATTTATATATTGTACAGGTGCAGTTGTATTTGAAAAAAACTTTAATGCTGCACCTGAAAATCAAAATGATTTTATTCCTTTGTGAAATACCAAAATAGATCTATAACATCCAAAAGAACTGCAGTGAGAATTTGAGCATGAAGTACAAACTGAGCATATTTTGACTGCTTTGAAAATTTTGGAATCTTTGATTATCCCAACTGATTAATTATCTACTTAAAATCAATGTCCAAAAAGTCTGTCTCAGATTCTTTCTGTGAATCTTCAAAAGGCTTTAATATTCTTCAAGGAAGGCTTTCTAATTAGTATGTAAATATATGGATACTATGCAAGGTACACTGCATCCCCTTATTATTAATCTTTTTTTTTTTTTTTAACAGAACATAGAATTTAAAAAAAAAAATCAAAATAGCCCACTTTTTTTTTTTTTTTTTTTAAGAAAGGTGACTTTGGGCTTTTTTGGGTTACCTAACCACCTTTTGTGTTTACTTGCATGTCTTTGTTACACTCACTTCAAGATCATCAAGAATGACAGGGAATAGAGAAAGCCTGTTTATACGTCTTAAATGAAATGGTTAGTATATAGCTGTATGAAGATCTCTTTGTGATGTAGCATATATTAAAGACACAGAAATTACATAATTAGTCTCCCTGGTTATTAATAATAAATAAACTAGATATGGTTGCAGACACAATAGCTGTTTGTGTTCTGGAAATGAAAAGCACCTTAACATTTTATTTTCCACTGGTGTCTCTTGAAAGTTCACCCGAATAGGATTTGATATATCTGTGTGAAAATATCAGTCTTCACTGTTTCTTCAGGCTTTGTCTTTCCTTGCAGCTGTTGGGCAGTGCCAGACAGGAACAGTACTTTGGGGCACTTCTGTTAAAGAGGTTTTAATATGTTGACTTTACACAAGCCCAGATGAAAAATACAGCTGTTGAGGCCTTTTGATGCAGGTATGGCTTCTGTCAGTCTCCTAAAATTCAAAAGCCTGAGGGCTGCAAGTAAGAAGCACACAAGATCAATGTAGCAGAAAACTATAAAGAAAAAAGAACTTTTTCTTCATGTTGCTGAGTTGTGATGCTTCCAGTGGTTTCTTTTAGCTTTTTTATACACCGTAGGTTTCTGGAAACAGGTCTGTTTTAAAAATTGCCATTTCTTGGTGGCATCTTATTTCCCCCAAGAGTGTGTTGCACAGGTGAGGACCTCTTTTCTGTTTCTAAAAGCTTTACTTTTGACATGTATTTAGTTTGTTTTCCTCTGTTAATTCCAAGTCATCTGGAATGACTGCGAATTGAACAATTACTATAAAGCATTCATCCATTAACTTTTTTATTAGTTAAGAGCAGAACTTTGAACACAGAAGCAAACAGAAGACTATGGAGATCACAGAACACGTGTACGGTTTATATATTTAATCCCACATACCTGTTCCAATACCTGAAGCTAAAATTTGCTGACTGTTCCTTTGGCTGAAAAAGCATGCTCTATAGTTTCTTCATATTTTTTTTTTGTACAGTAAAAACAAATTGTCTGGATGTTATTTTTCACCGCTGAGGCCAAGAGGCTCTGTGTTCTTGTATCATGGTACATTTACATGCAAACAGAGCCAGAATTAAAATCTCAAAGTAAAGAATGAATTTCGTTCTTGTCAACTGTTTTAATTCCTTTGCCTGCAAAGAATATTTTTTTCTGTTTGCAGTGTTAATGAAATACTTAATTTTTTGAGGGCTTTAAGGAAATAATACTAATAGTTTGTTATAAAAGCAGCCTGTATGCATTTGCTAAGGAAGAGTCAGGGAGGATGGTGTTTCTTTTCTCCATATGAGCCCATAAATTGTGTTTTCATCAGGATTGCACACAAATATGTCTAAAAGGACAGATTCTTCTATAACAAAGCGTATTTCTGTGGGGCAGCGTGGCTGGTGATGCCTGGTTTTACGTTTGCGCAATCAAGGAGCATCAAAGTTCACTACTAAGTCTTATCAACAATGGCCAGTCTCCAGAAGGCTTTTTACTTCAGTTCAGTGACAGGAACAGAGGCTGGTTTTGCTTATTTCTTTGGATTTTCAAGGAGGGAGCTTCAGTGCTGAGAGTGGAAAGATTGGTCTTTCATTTTCTAAGCAATTGCTTTTTTACATGCTAGTTTCATGTATGCCCGGTGATGGGCACCAGAGTGCACCTCCAATAAATAGAGGCCACACAACTCTTACAATCCATCAGTACACTGCTCCACTGACTAAAAAGTCATCGAACAGAGCTGCTGAACTCAACCGTGTCCCAGGGGTGTATCAGATTTCATGCCTTATTTTTAATCCTGGGCTAGTCCATTTAAAAACTGTACACACTCATGCTTTCTATTAGGGGTTAATCTTCTGCTTCTGAACATCATAATGGAATACAGAACACTGTTTCCAAAGTTCCCTAGAACTGAATATATATGAATCTGTGGCATATGGCATATATGTCTTCACTGAGTTTTGACTGTTAATGCTTTATGATTGTATAAAATTCCTCTGAAACATAATTTACAAACCTCAGCATGAGAGTGCAGTTGTAGAATTAAATTACATCGGTGGAACTGCACTCCAGCTAGCAATCTAAATGATAGCGGTCAGATCTTTACAGATTAGTATTCCATCAACTTCTATAGAAGTGCTTTTACAGATGGAGTCTAATAAAATGAGTGTTGGGATATACAGGATTGAGACAAAACTCCAGATTCAGTATGTTTAGTAACATTGGACCTTAATCTTAGATGATTTGCAGATAGGCACATAAAGGTATATATGTATGACCAAGGAGAAGTGGTTTAGAAGAAAAAATAATCTGCACTGGAAAGAAATTTTCACCAAGATTATCTGTAGTTTAGACACTTAAGAGAAGTCTTTCCTTATCACAATTATATTAGAATATCATAATAGCAATCTTTCTTGTGTCACTTTTCATGTCTCTGTATTTTACTCCTTATGGATATGATGACATAGGGCACTAGTTGATATGACAGCACGTTGTCATCAAAATCCCTTTGATATAACGTCATGTATGATGTTGTATGTATATATAATTACAATAAAACATGATAAAAGAATGTTACATAGATGAAGTTTTGGAAAGTATAGATAAGAATGAGCATCAAGTGACTCAGGTCTTGTTTATAATTATCACTTTTAGTCATTGACCTTCATTACTACATTGCACTACCCTAGGTGCGGATATCTTTAGTGTATTTATAAAACACACATTCTACTCATTTCAAATTTGAATTGGTAGATCTTCAGTTAGTTTTATTAAAATTGATGCGCATCAGCGTCAAACTAAGGAATCATCAAGTGAATTATTATGTGAACTAAAGATAACATTGCATTGCATGCAGGTACTCTTCAGACCAAGCGAGAAAATAGTCTGAACCTTACAAAATACCAATACTTGAATTAATTTAGTCTTTCACAATTGTCATTTACTGGGGGTTAATAATTTACTATCTAATTGCTTCAATTTCCTTAATGTGTCTTAAAAACGTTTGTTTACTTTGGGGAAGTAACCTTGTGCAACCTGCTTTTACAAGAAGATGCCAAGTTATCTGAGGAAATACTAGAAATGAGCATGCATAGGTGTTAACGCATACATATAAAGGTGCTAATTCATGACTCAGAAGTATTAAAGGATATTCTCAATAAAGCAAAATAAAGTAATCCAAGGAAAATTCAGGAATAGAGAATTGTATGAACAAGAATGGTTTATGCTTTAGACTGTACTATCGCCACCAAAGCGGAGTTAGCAATGCAGCTCCCCATTAGTATTACATTTGCTCAGTACCTCACATCACTGGAACTTCTTTCACTGTGGCTGGCACCATCTTAGATGTGGGATATAATTCTCTTTCAGCTTCAGTTTGACAGGATTAAGAGGTATCAGCTTCAGTTAAACATCACTGTGCCTCTTGTAATGACATTTCCGGAAAATCAAATTTCAGTCAAAACCTGATCAGGTGTGGCTTGGTTTTTAAGCTAACCATTCCTTTAGACTGAAGAAAGCTGAGGACTTTAAAAAGTAATGTTTTTTTCAGCTTCTCTTGGAATTTTCTGTGTTCAGTTTTCATATCAAGATTTAGCTGGTCATGATTCTGGCTTGGCTCACCTAGTTGTTTGAGCAAGTGAAAAAAGTTGATGGTTTCGACCCTAAAAATACAGTTCATAACAGACTTAGAGGAAGCTGAATTTTAAGCACTGCTAAAAATAGAAACCGTGGTCCACAGAAGCATCAGATTAAAAAGAGATGCTTTGTATATGCCGCTCCATTCTCATTAGATACTTAGATTCCAGGTTTCTTTGGATACCTGACTGAAATAATGAATGATTCCTATATAACTGCTCCCTCTTGCCAGCCTCAGTAATCCTGATTTAATTCTGAAAATATTACTGGGAACTTTTATTACCAAACAAGTGGAAAAATTAATTCAATAGAGAAAAAACCGCCCCTTGACACACACACACACACAAAAAAGTATTTACCAATATATTTCAATCAAGTATTTTTTCCAAAATTTGGTGTTGTGGGTTTTTTTTCTTTTTCTATTTATTTTTTATTTATTTTAGCTTTTCTATTTCCAAGCCTTACTGATGCTTCCAGGAGGGTTTTCTTTTTCATTGATTTCATCATACATCCAGCTAGGTTCTTACTCCTAGTATTCCTACATTGTGTGCACACATGCCTGGGTTTGTAGTTCTGCTTCATTTTACCATTCCTTGCTGGAAATGTAATATAAATACCCTGACTGTATTTGTTGCCTCTTTTGCCCCATAACTTCCCTTTCAAGAACTGGTCTTTTTTAAGATTTATTTTGTACTTAATGTCATTAAAGAAAGCCAGTACATGTTGTCAGTCTGTGTAGATGAAGGGTTCTGTTCACAGTTAAGATGTACTGACACTATTTGGGAGACTCTCTTAGTATTCATACAGCTATTTTTTCAGTCATAGTAACTCTTTGATTTTCAGAATAAACAAAATTTTGGGAGACAACATAACCAGAATGAATGACATTAAAGATATTAGGGTTCCCAACAACGTTGCTGGGAATTAAGGTTTTGTTGTTACTATTTAATATTTAACAAGCTCATCTGAGCTAATACTTTTAAGAGGGAGGGGGAATCTTCTTTCTACTTTTTTTCCCATTTTTAATCATTGTATATAAATCATTTTAGGCCTGGAAAATATCTGATAGTCAGAAGTGTGGGACCACATGTATTCTTTATAAACAAAAAAAGAGAAAATAAAACCTTTTATTTGAGTATGCCAGTATTGGTCTGAAGGTGGAATAATAACCTCTTTCTAGTGGAGAAGAAGGAATCTGAATGTGAGGGAAGTAGAACTCATTTTGTAGTTCTCCTTTCACCTAAGGAATGACTAAATTTATCTGTTCCTGCTGCTCTGTGGGAGCACTTTTGTTCATTTTTTTTGTTTCCATAACAGAAATCTGATTTTACAAATCAGTCTGTTTTCATTGTGAAAAACAAGCACTTGGGTTCTGTGTATAGTGGGTTATTGTTTGGGGGGAGGAGGTTGTTTTAATGTTCTGAGCTAAATAAAAGTCCTCTTATTATTAGGTAAAAACAGACTAAGCCATTAAATGAAGAAATTTTAAAAAATTAAAGAGAAATTTTCCTCTGCCATTCTTAAAAACCCTACAGGATCACATCCTGAAAGTGATATACTCATGGCTGGGAGTTATTTGCTATGCTTTTTGTAGTACTTGTGAGTAGGACATTCCTCCCAACAAATTTTATTTGGGCCAAGTTTGGGCAGAGTTTTGGAAATATTAAGAATTGTTCATACCTAGTTCTAAGAGAAAGAGAAAAAAAACCCTGTACCTCTTTCATATTTGTTATTAATAGTACCTGCAGTTTTGTCAACATATGCAAAACTAGATATAGGCAGAAATATGAACTGACACTTCCAAGCAATGCTGTTTCTACTTCGCATATGAAAGTGCAATAGCCTAACACCTCCGTCATCTCCAAAATACAATTCATGTTGAAGCTTCCTAAAAGTGGCTCAGTTCTCAGTGCTCTCAGATCTTAGAACTATTCATTCCACCTCTGTGTAATTTTTTCCAATGTACTTTACATAGCATCTTCTTTCATTTCATCTTCATAGCATCTTCATAACATCTTCTTTCATACTATTGACTTCCAACATGGGGTAAGAAAGGCTTCTGAGAGGTTTGCCATGAAAAATAAAATAATTGCATAGACAAACTCGCACAAGCACTGCTGGGTTTGTTTGCTGGTCTGTTTAATTGATAGAGTACTTTCCAAACAGAACACAAATAATATGGCTACTGAAAAACATAATTAATTAAATTTCCACAATATCTCATTTTGAAAGGCAGTCTTGCTTGAGTAAGATTGATTTAGCAGAAGTACTAATAACCTCTTGAAAAATATGAATAGGACAAAAGAGAACAGTTACAAGTTGGTTGTGACAAGGAAAATTCTGATTTGAAAAAAAAAAAAAAAATCCCAGTGAGAGTGATTAATGCCCAGAGCAGGCTGTCCAGACAAGTTGTGGAAACTCTGTCATTGGAGATTTTTAAAACTTGACGGGACAAGACCCTGATCAACTTGATTCAAACTTGAAATTGTTTTTGCATGGAGTACAGTAAATGGACTCCAGAGGTCAGTTTCTAAACTACTCTGTGCTTCTGCGGTAGCTAACCAAGGTTTAGGTGGTATTGTTATGGATTGCCAGTTTATCATTCAGTAGAGCATCAAGAGATCTTATTTTATAATTTGTTTTAAAATCAACAGCTGCACATTTCCTTTGTTTTGAGCCCCACTGTAAAGCAGCAGAATTTTTTTGGTAGAGAGTTGCGTACAGCATAGTATCTTTATATGGTACCTCAAATTTTAGCTGAGTTACAGCAAGAAGAAACTTTCTGTCAAAGTAAGCAAAGTTTGTCAATAAGATGGAAAACTGCTGTCACCAGAAGTCTAGTTTAGCAAAAAATAATTGCAAACCATGATTTGAATATACCCTTTCATCTCAGTTTCTTACAACCCTCTCAGCTAGCAGTCAGTCTTAGCTTAGACCGCGTCTGCCATTGTGTTGTTCAAAGACCACCCTTTCAGATGAGAAGCTGCTAATCCCACTCACTAATGCCAAAAATTTTTTAAAGGTTTTGAACTTAACTGAAGGGACAACTGTTAATAATCTGTTGGTATAAAGCATCGAAGAAACTGGCCTGAACCCCAAATTTAATTTCTACAACATTTGGACCTGTTTCCTTGGGTTTAAAGAGTGGACAAGTGATACTGGTTATGCTTCATATTTAGATTTCCACTTGCAAAGGTTTTATATTTTTTTTTTTTTTTTGTATGTGGGGAGTATATTACATGTCTGATAGGTAAATATCAGACAGTAGAATCTCTATAATTCTAATAAACACCTCTCAACTTATTTAAATCTGTAATCACCTATAAGATTTTATGAACATTCCTTATTACCTCAGTCAACCCTTTATAAATTCAACATGAATTCTTACATCGTGTCCAAAATATTAAGAAACTGGCAGGTTTAATGACAAATGTTTTCATATTTGACCAAATAAAGGTCTTGTCAACTTATAAAGCAACCTGGATATTAATCTTTGAAAGTTTTGTTAAGGAAATGGGCTGTGCCTTAAACTAAAATCAAGACAGAGGCCCCTTTTATTGTTTTGGCAATGGAATTTTTAAATTTATTATTCCAGTGTCTGTACCTATTTCCTTTAGATGTGAATCGTGCTTTGTTTGCCACCTGTTTCAATTTTTCAGTGGAGTGAAACTCTCATCACTGTTGCAGAACAAGCAATGTGTGAGCTGAGGCTGTTCACAGAGACAGAAAATCACAAGACCATCATGGACTCTGTCATTTTTTACAGTAGGATGCCATTTCAGAGACAGGCATCCTGGGGCAATTAATTCCTAGTAACCTGTGGTAGCAAGCACATGAGGTGCATTTTGAAGGTAAAGCTTTTGTCCAAGGAACATCTTTTTTCTTTTCTATACCTTTGCCATCTTTCCTAGAGTTTCAGGTCTCAGAAAGTTGATAGAAAGATTGGATGTATAAACTTTGAGCTGTAGTATATTACACCTTCCCAGTAAAGCAGATTCAGTGTTTACTTTTGCTTCTTCAGGGTATCAGCACATATTGTATATAGCCTGTCCTGTGTCAATGGAAAGACAAAATAAAATCAGTATAGCTCTGAAGCTTGAGGGCTGATGGCATGTTGCTGTGTGTGCTGGTCATGGAGCACACCAAAAGCAAGGAATGTAATTACAACCCTTCAGCATAAATCACCATGAGCAATGATGTACAGATCACCTTGTCAGCTGAGCTTGCTGTGTGCGGTTGGCTGGCAAACTGGAGAATTTATGAAGCACTAAACTGTGTCACTCTTAGCTGGGTTTTACAGTAACGTTATGCTCACAGAAAGCTCTTTGTGAATGAGATTTGAAAGATGTTAACTGCACCAATCTCAAAGGATCAGCGGAATGAATATGATAGTGTGTTCGTGCTGAATATTTCCTCTGAGCTAGTCTAAACCTATTAGAGTAACAAAAAGACTAAGTGCAAATGATCAAAAGGAGCTTGAAGTAGCATTAGAGCATGAAACTTCCTGGACAAATTAGGTGTCATTTAATGCTATATATCATAAAGAGAATTTTGTTTAATCCATAGGTATGCTCTGGTATAGTAAGTATGGATATTGAATTCTAGTCTTTTTGTCTTTTTTTTTTTTTTAAACAGGTAAAACTTCCATTTTCAATGAAAAGTTTTAGCAAGAAACTTTATGTCGTAATATCAGATTCCTGTGGGTGAACATTAATACGTGTGCAGCCCATTTGTCAGAGGAGAAGACCCTGTGGTCCCTGGAGCCATTGATAACATGCCTCCTTTTTGTTCAGGACAGCAACTGAGAACCTTGATACTATAAAGAGCAAACCAGTAACGAAGAATAATAGGAACTCACTGTAGCACTAAATAGACACATTAACCTTCGAAGTGTAGCTCTCTGTTAGCCCTACTTATTTAATCTATATTCAACTGTATCTCACTTAGCAGACCTAAACATGGTGATGAAAATTATTTAGACATCTAATATATTCCTGTACCTATGCAAGTTTATTTCTTATATATTATTGCCTAAATATAGCTTGCTACCTGTTCTGCTGAGCACTCTAATACTTCCTCTAGTCAAGATGGATGTCCTGCCACTTGCTTTTCCTTTGCCATCTATTATCCCTTATCAATCCTAGGGAGGAATGAGGTCTTGCTGAATGATATGAAATACGCAAAGGACTCAGAACTTCTTTAGCTGCCTCTGGCAGCAAACTGAGGGCCCATCACAAATCCAGGCTATGCAGTCCTAAACACTGAGGGATCCATAGCAAAAACCTCAGAGGCTAAGGCCGAACTGAAGTAGTTCAAGAGACCATGAGGCCAGTAAGACCAGTAGAGCAAGACATTTGATATGTTGTTAAAGTTTTCCTCTCCATTCATGCCCCTATTTTTTTTTTCCTGAGTTTAGTTTTCTAAGGTCACATTAGCAATTTGATCATATATTCGTAAAACTCAGTGTGAATTATTGCCACACAATTTATTTTCCATGGCCTTATGTCTTTGTTAAAAATTAACCCATTAGTGCTTTTTGGCAACTGTCTGCTAGTGTTTCTAAAATGTTGTGGCTGATCTGTTTAGGTTGGTTTGATCTTAATTATTGCCTGGTGTGTTGCCAGTGTATACCTGCAAGATAGTGATTATTTTTTTTTTTTCCCCCTAAATCACAGCAGAACCCAAATTGTTTAAGGGAGCAGCAGATACTGCCTGCTTGTGACTACAGGCATGGTGCTCAGTACTGAGACATGCATTGTGCTCTCAACGGGACTAAACCTGTACCTTGGTGTATGAGATTTAAAAAAAAAAAAAAAAGAGAGAGGAAGAAAAGTTAAATATGCCATTAGTTCAAAAGGTTTGTTTTGAGTGTTTCTATGCCTCCATGTCTGCACTGCAAAACAGGGTGGTTCCTACAAAATGCATTGAAATGCCAGATTTATGGGGCATTATGTGGATTATCAAGAAGAGCTGCGAAACTGGGTCTGTTTAGGGATTTATATGCTCCCTATATTAAAACAGACTGCAGTGGCAACTGGATTTGAAAGAAGTATGTTCTGTGAGGCTCTGATTAATGCATGTCTTCGTCTAGGACACTAAACTCAGTGAAGCCCACTAATGATGATAATATCTTATCTTTTCAGTGCAATTACCTTTTAAAATGAGCAGAACCTTTCACTGAAAGGATAAACCTGTCTATAGCAGGGTTTTAAAATCTTGAAAGGCTGAATAAGATGATGTACATGGACAGGTCATTGACCAAGAACAATATTAGACTAAGAGTAAGTTATCTCTTGGTTTTTGTAATAAATCAAAAATAAGGTTATAGCATCCTTAGAAAACAGTACCTTAATTAGAGGTTATCCTTCAAGGTACCCACAATGTCTTATCAGTGCTTCTTTTATCTTAAAGGTGGTTTTGATAGCAGCTTACTGCTGGGAGCAAGCAGTCTATTTGATAAAAGCATACAATTTCCAGTCTTCCTGTTCTTACTTTGAAGATGTTCTTCCTTTTCAATTGATAATTATATTTTAAATTGAGGATTATCAGATTTAAAAAAAAGAAAATCAATGTTAATTTAAAAGGCAATACTGAAATTGAATTGTTCTCTTACGTAGCTTGTCCTATTTAAGAGCATGAAGTATATAGGTTATGGAGATTGTTTCTTACATGCTATGTCATTGCTACAGTTTTATTTTGATTATTTTATCAGGTCAGAACTTCTTCTACATTTAGTATGAATTCAGTCTTGATGTTTCTTTTTCTTCCCCTAAACCTTTCTCTCTCTCTACATCCCCACTGCTCAGATGCATTGTCATGATTTTGATACGTTGTGCAATTCAATCCTTAGTGACAACTCAGAATTAACCTTCTTATGGGCTGCTTGTCGGCATTATGAAATAATGTCAGTACTGTCTGTTTTCCTCCACTGATGTTTTCTATTAAGACTTGGGAAGATTGTGTCTTTACTTGTATTGCAAAGGGAATTCAGCTTCTAATTTGTGCAGATCTTTAGCATTACCCAACTCCTCCTTTCAGCCTTCTGTGCTAAGAGTGATCGTTGCAGGTGGTTTGTGGTCCTTCCTCAGGCATCTTTTTACGTTAATAATGAAGCTACTACATATTTCCATTAAACTAAGGCTGTGGACATGTGTTAACCTTGGTAGCTTTATCTAACAATAAGAATGATTTTGGTTATTCTGGCTGACTTTTCCTGAAGTAGATTGGTGTTCTGGATTCAGTTCCAAATTCTGCTGCAAAAGTTGCAGTTTATCTTTGAAAGGTTTGAGTAGCATCTAGTAGGCTAAATATTTTTCAGAAATCTGTTTTCTTCATTATTTTCAAATCCCTTTTCTTCACCCTTTTAAAGTAAATATCTTGCATTTCACATCTTTCTTCTGCCACAGACATTGTCTCCAATTGTTTCTGTTCTGAAACTTTCTTATTTATTTTGTTTCATAAAAAAGAAACACTTTTCCCTGAATTATTTACAGCATGATTTAAGTAGAAAGTTGAAAGCACACATTGTTTCTAAATTGATAATGTGATTGTTATGCCTTTTTTGCTTTTAAAAATTCTATAAATGTCTATGAAGATTTAAATCCTTAAATCTTTTGTCCTTATAGAAGACTATGATAAAAAGTAGGCATGGGTTTTACTCCCATTAATTGAAGTCTGCCCTGGACCACTGACATTTGTGCCTAGGCAAGAGACACAAGAATATTGTTAAGAAAAAATGCCTAGGGTCTTTTGATTGTATTACTGAATCGTTGGCAACTGCCATAATTTCTTTTACCCTTACAGAAAGTTCCACTATCACAGTGATGATCTCTGGCTAATCCAGTTCCATATCCATTGACAGAAGCCAGAAAATTAATGGATTTCTGACAGGAGCAAATACTTTTTAGAGCAGGACATGCAGAGTGATATTATTAATCACTTATGGGATATTATCAATTATGGGATAGCCTAGCGTTGTCAAGGTTAGTTGTATCATTTGCATAATTGTCCTGATATTCCTGTTGTAGTAATAGCAGGGCCATGGGAAAAAAAAAAAACACGCATCTTTCAGGGACACACACCTTTGTTTTCATGAATCAGTTCTTAAAGCAATTGTTACTCTCTTAAGAGGACTGTTGCATAGCTGTTGTTAAACTGTAATTGCTGAAGTAGCAATCATTGTCATCTATTCCTTAGGAAGGTAGGGCAGGACCCAAGCCCAACACAATAAAATTACCTGATTGTTTATTGCCTAAAGAGAATGTAGATGAGAGTCCATAAAGAAGACGCCATATAACGTGTGGCTGAGAAAAGACAATATTGGGATTGTTCTTTATCAGAGCATTAATTTAGACATGCGGTGCATGTACTATGCATGATTGTCTGCTTCTACTGGATACACAATTAGCAGAATAATAAGACTGATATTTACAAGGGGTAACCTGTCTTTGGTCTAGAGACATCATTCTTCACCTGTTTCAGATGTTTTACTTCTATTGAGCAAGGTGGAGTAACAGTGCCTCACAAATTTGACTGTATTTTCATTTCATCATTATTTTCATTTGCAGCGTTATGCAAATGAAAACTAATTTGCAATGAAATAGCTAGTCATGTTCGTGGATTGTAAAATCTGTGTTTAGTGAATAATCCCCAGTGAAGTTGAAATTTAAACACTATAAATCCTAATGATACTTCTAACTACTGAAAACTAACTTGTGAGTTGCAGAGGGGGCGAAGTTCCACTTAGCTCTGTTTTCAGATGTAAAACCTGAGCAGACTAAATTAAAGTTGTGAAATAGCTTATAAATACCAAAATACATATACCTAGGTTCTGCATGTATGTGTCTGTGCACAAAAATAAAACACATGACTTGCCAATCAAGATAGTATGAGAGTCTGAAATGTCTGTAAGTTATTCAGCAGTGACTGCTTAGTGCCTTGGAGTCACAGAGCTTGAGAATCCTGGCTTTTAGCTGGGAACAGTTCTTAATTTGAGTAATTGAGTTTTTAAAATGTGCAGTGTCCTTACACTTTTCAAAAATCTCTATTCCCCTAAGAAGTCCATATCAATGCATAATCTCATCTCAAAGGTGTATCATCTAGCTGGATTTGAATATGCAATTTGAAATAGAGATTAAGATAAATGCTGTTAAAAGATAAAAGATAAATTCATGGACATTTTATTATTTGACTCAAGGTTTTTTAAAAAATGTCTTTCATCATGTAGTTCAAAAACATTATTCTGAACACTAAACGTAATTTTTGCAAAAATGATTAACTCAATCCATAACTCTGTCTTCCACAACACATTTACAAAGCTTTCATGTTTATGTATGACTCCTGAAAAAGGGTTTGAACATGAGGAGAAAGGAATTTTCAAACAGTGGTGAGCTTTGGATAAATGAATAAATTGATTCACTTGTTCATGTAGCAAGTGAATAAAATGGCCTCTGAACAAAGTTGATGTTTGTCTCCCTGTGTTTAATTTAATAGATGAATTTAGTTAGCATTAGTGAGAATCTTCTGTCTTTCATAAACTTTTTCACAGATATGTTGTATTGAAGAGAATTCTGCATTTCTTGTTGTACTAAAATGTATTTTTGTTTTTCAGATTTCAGTGTATGCATTGAAAAGCAATTTTCTTACAGTAATATATAGTAAGTTGCCATCAAGAAATAGAAATTGATGATAGGAAGGGCACATCAATGTCAAACTTGTATTTTACTGTCTAGTTCTTTAGTCATATGTTTAATTTAAAAAATTGGGCATATTTTTAACAGGTATAAACTCTGTCTCTGATGTTTAAAATGTTATGTGACTAATTTCAACTACTGCAAAATCTGTTGTTTCTCATATCACTGTCCACATGATACTAAAATACTTACAAATATTCCAGTAGCTTCAGAACTCACACTTCACCTGGGCTGCCAGAAATCACTGCTAAACACACAGAAGCCTCAAATAGTGCTTAGTTATAATTTCTTTCGGAAAAAACCCACGTGTGTAGGAAAACACATATGGTAGTCTTCTGCAGCCAGTCTGTGAGGCCAATATATAGAAATATTGCTGATTTGAGGTAGAAAGCATGTTGGGAAATATATCTGTCTTCCTTTACAATTCTGGTATGCCCTCCTACTTTAAGAGTTGGATTTATACTGCTGCAGTATATAACACAGACAAGGAAGCTATTTCTGGGATAACAGTTGTTTAAGCCATATCGAACCTCACGGGTCAAAAACATTTAAAATTCATTCATATACTGAGTCAGAACTGTAAATTTTTAAAGTAGTGATGGAGTTAAACATGCATTTTAATAATTCTTTTAAGGTTCATACAAGCCAAAAAAGTTTGTGCTGTCTTTGGCAACAGATTTTTACATTGTGTCTCACATCTGATATTCAGATGTTTCTGTATTTTTCATTGCTTGTCATTTCCAAAGCAAATTCATATTCTTAAAAACAACATTTCTACAAAAATTAGATTAGTTATATCTGATCCATTGCAGATAAATACACATATAAACAACTCCATTATCATGGAACATATACTATTAATTAAGTGCCTTTATTTAAGAACTGTGATCCAGATGGAAGCTTTCAGTTTTTCTTAAAATTAGCAATCATATTTTAAAAGGCTTCTACAGATATTAATGAAAAAAAAAAAAATCCACAGTCTTTTTTTTTTTTTCTTAAGAAGTTACAAGCAGGTAGCAGACAGGAGAAGTCTCCAGAATGAGAGAGGTAGGGTAAAGTGAGTACAACTATAGTTAAAATCAGGAGTCATGCCCAAGGAACTGGTAGCTGTGGACTAACATCCCTAACTTCGGAATATTCTCTAGAATAATTGTAAGAAATGAGGGGATTTTCTTTTTTCTTGCAGTATAAGGAGATTGAAAGGTTGTTGTCCTTTGCTTTTACAAAACTTAACACTTATTTACCTCCTCCATTCTGTGTCTGAATCTGTCAAATAATTTATGTTTGCCTAATAAGAAGCCATTAGAAGACTCCTTTTAGTAATTACACAAGGAATGTTTTTAGCAAATAGGGAGAAATCCATATATTACCAGTACTAATAGTGCCTGCTGTAAACATTGTTATTAACATTACAACCTACAAATTTCAGAGCATGTATTAGCTTACTGGTGAGAGTCACCTTCCAGGAATCACTTTGGCAAAGTGTCACGAAGGAGAGTGGTTTAGGCCACTTAAAAATCAGTGTCACAAACACTAGGGTGTAGAAAGCTATTTTACTATGAATTGGCTGAAAAGCATGATGTAACAGAATTTGATGGTGAGGTCCACTCTATTTCTTATTTGACATTGAGAAGCATACAAAGGCAAAATCAAATTAGCATTGAATTTAATTTGAGTTTATACACAAATTAAAAGTTATTTCCATAGTCAGAGAAATCAAAAATCAGATTTCCAAAATCATGGGATGAGAAACTCCAGAACACTGTTTATCTCTAACAATGTTATTGGAACTAAGCATGTATTCAGTATGGTTTTAAGGTTAATTACTTGGTTGTTGATGTACAGTTAAGAACTGAAGTAGAAAGTTATTCATTTGAGATTGTTACAAGAGAAGGGCGAAAGATCAAGACATTCATGAGACCTTGCATTCTTTTAAATTTTTCATAATACTAATTTTTTCTCATATTATAAAAATACGATCATTGTAATATAGTCACCATAGCACAATATTAACGTGATACTTTTATTTTCCCACAGAAAAAGTTATGATTCTGCCCACTGCATACAGAAATAGAAATAGGCTGTGTCGATAGTTAGGGTAACTGAGGAAAATAGGCTTAAATCCCTAAGATATCTGGTCTTATTTTAGCAAGCTACTTTTCTCCCCTGCCCATATTCTCCTATCAGTTCTAAACTGATGGAAAATACAGATAAATACCTTGGCTGGAGAATCCTGCTAAGATATTCTCATTCATCTAACAGCCCATAAACAGAGCCTCAATTGGACAAGTGAGAAGCTCTTCAGACAAAATGACTGACATCCACCAGCGAGCTCAGCTATATATAAATATGTAGTTTAAGAGAGGCAAAATAAGTCTTGTCATTAAACTGTTATGGAACAAATTCCTTAATGTTTGTGCAGTACTTTGAAAGCCTCATATTTCAAAGGCCTTGAAAACCTTTGTGTATGTGTATTGTGTATGTGTAATATGTATTTTAACATACAGGAACATATAACTTAGAATTGCATACTTGGCAGAGAAGAAAAGTACTCTTTAGATACTGGACTTTCACTTTGCACCTTTCTGAGTGACCTTGGGTAAATAATACTGGTTAAAATGAGAGTGAGATTACTCCAGTTCATGCAAAATAGCCGAAGCCCTAGTCAAAATCTACATTTTTATGAAAATCTATGAAATCCTATGAAAATAAGATGAAAAAATCCTACTTAGTCAGCATGAAGTAGACTTATATCAAATCCAGGTTTAAAATGTGCTGGAGTGGAGAACAGTCGTTATGGCCCCCGTTATTAAGGAAAATAACTTTGAAGTTGGGGCTATAGTCTGTAAGGAAAGGATGATATTTTCATTTTATATTGATCCCTATAACCTAGAGATTACGTGGTTCTTCTCAGATATGAGAGGCCAGTGCCTCTCATAAGGGTTTGTTTTTTAGGTGTTTTAATGTGGGTTTCCAACCCACGACCTGTAGGCTGATGGTTGCCAATAGTTGATACCACCTGTCGACAGTCAGCTCCTTTTTTTCCAAAATGGCACTTTTATTGCATTTTCTAATTCAGAAGAAAGATAAATAGCAGTTTCATTCAAAGCGCTTTGAACTATGTTTGAGCTCTTTTGTAATTTCAATTACTCTCCTTTGATCTTCCTTCCTTAAATAGTTCAGCCTGCATTTTCATACTGGTTCTAGTTACCATAACCCTGTTAAATGGCAAAGCTTTATTTATCAGAGTTTAGAAAGATAGTTTGCAAGCTTAAAGTAAGGTGCAAATAATAAATTTACTTTGTTTTTAAAAACCTGTTTTAAATATTGAAAATACCAGATTTCTTCAATAAGGATTTTGAGAACTAGGGAAGAAAAAATAAAAGAATTAAAAAAGGAAATAGTCTTGTTATAAAGATATTATCTTGACATTGTTTTGATTCCTACCCTTCTGTACAGCTGGTATAAACAATTCTACTTTTATTTTATTAAGAGCAATTTCATTTATGCCACACCCCATGTTAAAGCATCTTTGCTTGTGCACCAGAAATGTCAAAGTTATTG
>NW_010262217.1:25537-80170 GCF_000690775.1 Eurypyga helias | reverse complement strand
TGTTCGAGCTGTATGTGATACATTATATTGTGTTTTACGGGAACGAATGACAAAGTTTGGGTTTTTTTTTTTGTTTGTTTGTTTTTTGTTTTTAATCCCAGTAACAGGGCTGTATATCTTATTTTTTCCTCCTGATCTGATTTGTGGAGGATTTGGGATTTGATTGTTTTTTTGAAGCACGAATGTGCTTTTATGTAAATGCTAAAGCCCAACTAAATTTCTCAAGTGAATCAAGGGTTTTACTAGAAGAAGTGTAAAATACTGGTCTTAACTGATGCCTAGACAAGGCTGTAGGAGTGGTGAATGTGTGCTGAGAGAAAAAGCAGGTAACTATGAAATGGTGTGAGAGCTTTGCTTTTCCATTCATTTTAATATAACGATAGATCTTGTGCACACATACGGTCCTTCTCTGCATTGTCTTTTATTTGCTTTGTCTGTTTAACTGAATGAATCAGTTCTCCAGAATTTACCAAGGGTTGCTAGTGAAATGGCAGTGTAGATGGTTTTGTGACATGCTGTAAGGCTTATTCATGACCCTGTTTAGGAAAATGAGGGGAGGGACCTTCATGATAACTGCGGCTCCTCCATAGTTTAGGAAGGTTAGGAGATTGCCAAGCCTCTCCAGCAGCCAGGTCATTCTCAATTGTTAATTACTTAGCGCAAGGAATATCAATTATAATCTTCATTTAAAATTTTAAATTTCCCAGGTTATTCTAGCCAGATTAAAAGACCATAACTCTCCCTGGAGCTAATTTGTATTTATGCTTTGTGCTGTAAACCAATTTTTGGTAAAGGAAGGAGGCGACTTTGAAAATCTAAAAGATCGTGACAATTTAAATTCTTGAGGAATCCCATTTCCTTGATTACAGCAGAGGAGATAAACCAAACTGCCCGTAATTGGAACATAATAATTTTTTGTCATAATTTGACAGCATATGTGAGCAAAGGAGACATGAAATAGATGAAGACAGAGGAAAATTAAGAGCACACAAGTTAGTGTATGCAGAGCTGGGTAATGTCTGTTGAAGCAAGATGAGTTTGCTTGGTTTCTATAAATTATCTTCAGCTAACTTAATGTAAGTCAGATTTTTTTGGCAGGCAGATTTCTCTTTGACTTGGCTTATAAATGAACACAGGATCAAAGAAGGTCTTTTTTTTTTCCACATAGGAAGATCATTTAATCAATTCTTCCTTAGAATGAAAATTCACCTTTCTACAAACATACGCTACAATAACAGGTTAGAGAAAGAAAGGCACAGCCATATAAAGAAAGAAGGTGCTATGGGCAATTGCAAAACTAAGCTTGCTAAATTGAGGATTCTATGTATCTTACTTGAGATATTATGGACTAGGAGTGTTGTACCATGGGCTATAACCGAGATGTATCTATAAGTGGATGTGTGCCTGCGTATCCCTGCATTGTACAGTTCAGATCCTAAAAAAAACAGTGTGCTTTAATGAAGACAATTTTTTAACCCTGTTTTATGAGCAAAAAGAAGCAGGGGGAGTTGGCAGGTTCTGGTTGTTACATTTGTTAAGTATTATCATTATTTTGTTGGAAAGGGGCAGGGGAGAGCTGTAGTTATAACTAGTACTTGTTTATTAAAACATTTATCATAAAATCTATTAAACATAGATTAAAAAATTTATCATAAGCAAATTACTGCTTCTGTCCTTAGGTCCTGGTTTAAATGCAGAACTCATGTTTCTTACAAGCAACAAATTCTCATTTTAAAACGTTCTGTGATAAAGGCCTGGTATGTTTTCCTCCCTTTGAAAATGTAGATGTTCCCATTTAAACAAGTTACCATGTGAACTACACCTATAGTGTGTGCTTATGTGCATTATAGTGAGGGTCCAGGGAACTACAGGCCAGTCAGTCTCACCTCTGTGCCTGGCAAGATCATGGAGCAGATCCTTCTGGAAATCATGCTAAGGAACTTTGCAGGGTGTTAATATGTATGCATAACAGTTTTCTCCTGCTCTTCCTCTGTCTGCATTTTTATGGCCTGTTCCTCCAAACTCTAGGCCTCAGTGGTCCTAACAGCCTGTTTTTACTGCTGCTGTCAATAGCTGTCCCTATCAGCCAAATGGTGTCTCTGGATGCCTGTGGAGAAGAGTTTGGTCAAGGAACAACCAGTACAGCCTACTGGCTGACTGTTTGATCAACAAATACAGTGAGTGACATCATGCTCTTTTCATAATTGACAGGTCATTTGAGAAAGTAATTTGAGAAATGGTCCACCATATGGAAATACAGCTACCCTGATCTCTGTGCTGGAGTTGAACTAGGTCTTCATTGTCAGAAATTTTCCATGGATCACACGTATGCTTCTCAATAACCATTTAAACCTGTTAACTCTGGTTACTCATTTCAATATATGGTTAGTCCTATAACACTGTGTTGTTTGAATACCTGTTGTAGTTTAATCACCCATGGTTTAAACCATCCGCGGACTGATGCCCAGCCAGGTCCCAAGTACTGAGAACCACATCTGTAGAGACCAAGTGCCAGAGTTTTGGACACAGGCCAAGCCTGATGGAGATTGCACCAGAGCTAGAATGAGCCCCAGTGAGTGAGTGATCGACAGAGAGAGAGCGAGCGAGAGGCTGAGCCCCGGCCCACCCCCAGCTTACATACTGAGCATGACAGTTTATGGAATGAAATACCCCTTTGATCAGTTCGGGTCAGCTGTCCACGCAGTATCCCCTCCCATCTTCTTGTAAAACAGAAGCTGGGAGCACAGGGGCAGTCTCAGAAACTGCAAAAGTCCTTGACTTGGTATAAACATTTACAGGTAAGGGCATATCTCACTAGAGGTTTGGTTTCAACATGTTTCTGATGACAGTTAACATGGGAACAGGTTGTAGACGTACAAGACGACCTAACCTCCACTGAAGAGTAGATTCCAAGTAAATGATGTGAACTGTATATGCTTTGCATTGAGGGTTTTGCCTAGGCCCCAGTCAATGAAAAACTTCTATGGATGTCAGTGGGCCATGTGTTAAAGATACACTCTACAGGTTACTTCCTCACTGCCACCTCTTCTTTATTCCTGCTTAGTTTATATACTCATGTGTGATAGTGCTGTATTTAAAGTGCAAAAAAATGGGGGTTTTACTATTTAAGATGTGTTTATTTTGACCCAGTATTAATATCTAGTCCTGTTATTTTAGTACCATCCAGTCTAAAGACTTCAGATGACTGATTTCCCTCTACTTTTGCCTTAGAATTCCAAAACTTATTTATATCATCATTTTTGAAGACACTAACTTGCTTTCTTGCAAACTCTAGGCCTATAGAATGTTTGTATATTTTATACACTTTACATTCTCTTACCTTTCCTTGTAGATGCATATAATGCCTGCACAGTGTTCACAACAGTTATAAAAGTTTGGAAGCAGAGTGTAACAGATTAGAGTGAATTGACATGGTCCAGCGCATCGGTTTTCTTAAATGTACTTTTTGTAAACATTTAAATATAATTCCAAGTACCCATTCTGTGCTGGAATATTCCCAGATATATTGGAATATTGCCAGATATAAAAGTGCAAAATATATTCCAGATAGAAGAAATAAAATCCAGAATTCCAACGTTGCTATATGATACTCAGCCTATTAAAAATTAGTATGACGGGTCAACAGTTGTTGCATTATTAATAAACAAACCATCACTCTTGCTGTTAACATGAGCTCTCATTTTTTAACTCAGAGGCCTACTCCTTCATTTTAGATTTGAAAACTCACAAGGGATGAAAGGTTTAAAGTTGAATACAGACCTGCAAATTTCCTGTTAGGAGATTATCTCCCATATTGGTGTTAAGGATTGCAGATTCTTTTGACTTAGATGTATAACAACATAGGATGCTTAATGTCCTGTCAGCAGGGCTAACAGTGAACGTGCTCATTCCATATGGCTGCAGTTGAGGAAAAAAAAAGAGCATCAGAATTCAAACTGTTATCCAGATTAAATTCTCTTTACTTTTTATCTCTTTTGACTCAACTTCTAGATTTTCCATCAAAATGCAAGCTTTGTTGCACTTTTTCAGTGTTAGAGCCAAAGAGCTTAATCATAGTCAATTTGAGCAAATTCCCTCAAAGCATGACATGTCTGTGGAAACACGGAGAAAGTTCCCCCTTCTGGCATAGAAATGCTTTTTATGTGAATGAACTGGAGATTCCTACACCATAGTAAGAGTAAGAACAAATGTAACATTACAAAGACCCAAACTACATGAAGAGTGACTGAGCTAGATCCAAGCTGTAAGCCTAACATCAGTGAAGCTAACTGAATCGATTCACATACTGAATCCATTCAGTATGTGAAGCTGAAATGGATTTCCTGTTGTCATGTCAAACAAGAATGAATGAAAACACTAAGGACTTTGTGTGCTTCCTGATCGTCTATAGTGCTAAGAAAACCATCACTCCTTAGCAAATGAGTAACAATAATTACCAGCCCCCGGTAATAAATCAACATTTAATTACCAGTTTGAAAGGTCATAGAATTTTAAAAACAAGTTGGCAAATAGAGAACAAGAAGGTTTATCAAGATGACCTTATTTTCTCTGTTATTTAACACAATCCTAAGCAAAGTGGCATGGAAAGTATTTATAAACAGCTAGTTAAGTTATTCTGCACTGTTTAAAAGGCAATATATAAGCAGGGAGATTATGATTGGACATCAGGAAGAAATTCTTCACAGAGAAGGTGGTGAGGCACTGGGACAGGTTGCCCAGAGAAGCTGTGGATGCCCCATCCCTGGAAGTGTCCAAGGCCAGGCTGGATGTGGCTTTGAGCAACCTGGTCTAGTGCAAGGTGTCCCTGCCCATGGCAGGGGGGGTGGGACTAAATGATCCTTAAGGTCCCTTCCAACCCAAAGCATTCTATGATTCTATGCTATAAAAATATTGTTTTGGTAGAAGTGTCACTTTAAGTTTTTGACTTCTACCACTGTTCCTGCTATGAAGGGATAAGGAACAAGCCATAATGAAAATTGATGTCCAATTACCATGCCTTGGAATCTCAGATGTGGCTTTATGATGTTTTTCATTGAGCTAAAAGTAAAACATTAGTTACATCACCAGGTTTTTCAGCAAATTTTTGTTTAAAAATCCATTTCCAGATAGTCTCTGTATCATGAAGGTAAGTTGTACATGAAAAAACAGATTCACTATGGTAAAAAGTGTTTATTTACTCTAGTATTTATTTACTGTGGATTTTTAGGACAAATGTAAAAATGTTGGTTTTTATAACACATTTTATTGTTGAAGTTGATTTGTGTCAGTGATGGCAAGTGAAATGGGCAAATAATTTTATGTGAAAATAAATAGGTAGGGGTTTGAGTGTGTAACGTCCTCTCTAAGAATCAGTTTAAGCAACAAAATCACGTTTGGGTTTTCTGTAGTTCAGAAGTTAAATAAATATAAGTAAGGTTGTGTGTTGTAAAGGTATATTTTAGAGAATTTTAAAAAATGCAGTAAGTCAGTAGAATTAATTTCATATTCAGATTATTTTTTTGTTTTGTTTCCTAATTTTTGTAGCAACTTTCATGTGATATTTATATTAAAAAATAACCTCACTTTAGATCATAATTTAAGTTATGGGATTTTTTCCTCATTTGTCACTCGAACACCAATATAGTGTGATATTTTTCAAAAGTTACATCATTTCCCAAACAGGCATTTCTTGCCGTGCTGGCATTTCAAGAATGACAGCAAAGCAAATATCTTAAGGTGTGTGATGTATATACAAGCTCAGACCTAAAAAGAATCAGGTTTTTTTTTTTGTTGTTGTTGTTGTTGCTGTTGTTGTTGTTTTTTCAGGGAGAGAAGGGGTGTGTCAGCAGATCTCAAAAAGCTAAATGAAATTATTGATGCTGTGCATAATAATGACTTAGTCTAAGTTGACTTGGTCTCAACCGTCCCTCCCTGGTCTCCTGGCCACCAGCATGGGTACAGCTGTCAGCAGCATGTATGCCTGTTACAATGAAAAGGTTGTACTCAGCTGTGTTAAACTGACAATGTCACAAGGCCTTTAACATTAGTGAACTGAATGATTTATTACAATTCAGCTTATGAGTTGCATAGTTGAATGATTTATCTTAATAAAATGCTAGTGACAGCCTTGACTATGCATCAGAATGTTGTTAACCCAAGTAAAGTACGATGCAAAGATAATATGTTTTCATGATTTATTGACTGTAGGTCCTATAATTACTAATTATGCCTATGACAGACCACTTAATGCATAAAATGCAACAGAAAATCTGGAATGAAAAATTATTATAGCAGTACAGTTCAAGTTCCTATCAAAAAGAAATTTTACAGTGAGGAGTGAGATAAAATTTTCTGACCCTAAAAATCTGTATTTGCATTCGTAATTTTTAATAAATTCTACAGAAAGGGGGAAAGAAAAAAAAAATGAAGAACCTCTCTAACCTCTATTTTCCTTTGTGGTCTCACATGTGATCTAAATGTTATGGACAGGAGAAAAAATTTGGAAAAGATATCTCAGTTATTGCTAATTCCTGAAGTGGCACTTTATTCTTAAGTATGAGATGATGATTACTTACAAACATTTATACTAAACTAAATCTCCTAATTTTTTCCAAATTTAACGATATTTATGTCATCTTCCTTTAATTTTTTCCCATTTCTCAGAAATTCAAGGTTCAGTTGTTACTCCCAAAACTGAGTTACCTCTGGAGACCTTGCAAACCTTAGGCACATTCTTCCCTTAGATATATATATACACACACATGC
Source organism: Eurypyga helias (assembly GCF_000690775.1). Taxonomy (NCBI): domain Eukaryota; kingdom Metazoa; phylum Chordata; class Aves; order Eurypygiformes; family Eurypygidae; genus Eurypyga; species Eurypyga helias. The sequence continues at coordinate 73,405 of NW_010262217.1, read as the reverse complement.
AGCTTGCATTAACTGTGAGGATAACTGCGTATGTAAAGCTACTACATGTCTTTTGAGTATGAATGTTGTGCAATGGAGCACTAATTACTGAGCAGACCTTACCTTGACAGATGTAATCGTTTAGGAGAATTTTTGGTTTATTAGATGCCATTCATCAAGTGCTATATTTTTACTATAAGAAGATTGAATCATTTTTAAAAATATATTTTGCTCATTATATTCCAGATGCAATCTACAAACGAGTAAAGCCTGATCATTATAAAGAGATACTGCCTTATGTCATAATAGTAGTAGACACATTTCTTTCTCACTAATGAATTTCACACATTTAAACCTGTGAAATATGACAGGTAGTATTGGTAAATTTTATCTCAGATAATTTTTCAAAGTACATGTATTTCTGAAAAACACATCTTTGTAAGTGTCTATTTAAATCCAAAACAGAAAATTCCCTCAAATGCCATAGGTATGTATGCCTTATGCATATGCATAGGAAGACTTTTTCAAAACAGCTGTTACGTATACTTCTTTGTAGCATAGGAGGTGATGTTAGCATGTTGCTTTGTGCTTTGACAGTGATTATGTCGAGGTGAGCATTACTACTTAGTAATTAAAGGATAATAGTTGAAGTCAGAGTTGTGATGACCCAAAAAGGACAGAATAGGCACTTGATAGGTAAGAAGGCAATTTCATATACAAGATAGAGAATGCAGTATTTATAATTTTCCTAGCTATGCCTTTGTTGTTTTAAAATGTTTCCCATCATGCATTTTTCCATTGAGCAAGACTTTAAGGGCATTGAACTGTCAATAAAATTTTGAAGGGGTTATAAAAACACGTTTTTTCCATGTGCATACATGGGGGCAGCAAATACTGAACAAAGGTTAAAGTTGAATAATGGACAGTTCTTTTAAACAAATTCTCATCAAGCTCAGGAGGCATTCATTTAATACAGGTCGATTCCCTCACTGTCAGAACAGATTTGGCAGTTATGAGAGGGTACAGTGCATATAATTTGAGTTTGGAGTGAATTCTTTTATAAGGAAATCTAATAGCAATTGTGATGGGGAAAAGCTACTGCTTCTCCAGTACAGTGATTTTGATTATCACAGACCGGTGGGTGTGAAAGACACTGCAGCCCATCTAGACCAGCTCCCTGAAAAGTCAGAGGCTGTCCATATGCTGGCGTAAATTCTCAGGTGGCATGGATGCCCATCAGCTCAGGACCTTAGCAGAGGTGTTTTACTTAGACTGTTGTTGCAATTACCTCTGCAATGTCATTAACATCAGCTGGACTCCCTGTAGCTTAAGGACAAAGGCATATTTGTGTGGATCTTCATTATTTTTTCATCTGTTTTTTGAGGCACGTGATTTTAAAGTGGTACTGATAATATCACAGTTACAGATGTTTTAGCCCCTCTGTTACTAACCAGCAGATACAGGTATCTGGATGAGGTACCTGTCACTGTGTTTCTCCCATGCCCAACCTTTCCCACTATCCTCCCATCATATCAACAGGGCTGTTCTGTTCCTGGCTCTCCCCTGTTACAGCTGCTGGTTCAGTCTGGATTTCAAAGGGTAGCATTTCTAGCACCCAGTGCTGTAGCAGTGCTCAGCTCTGATCTCACTGTTGTGCTGAACGATCCACCACTGCGCTATTTGAAAAAACTGCCTTTCCTCTCTCATCAGGTGTGGGCTGGAGTCATTCCTTGTTTTCTAGGAGTCCAGGAAAACCTCACTGAAAGTCAGGGTTCACCTGACGCTGTGGTAAGGAGCAGCAAAACAAGTCAGTGTATGGTGGAAGAAGAGGTAGTTTGATACCTTTTCAAAGGTGCAAGATTCAGTCATTTAAACCACAGGTTGCTCTTTGACAAGCCTTAGTGAAAGGTGCAGATGAAAGTTTGCCATATTGAACTGGCAGGGAAACAGAGGGGCTGGAGACATTGTCAGGTTTCTTTACTTAGAACTTCTTTCATGCTGAAAGGCTGCTTTCATTAGATAACTTCCTCCTAAATGAACACAAGATACTTTTTAAATCCTAGGGCAGAGTTCGTGGACAGTCAGAGTACACGGTATAACTTGCATTGAACAAGAGCAGTCTGTGAAAGGCAATATTCAATAAAATGCAAAGCAGACCTGCAGTGCTAGCAATTTAGATATATTTTTGTGGTTTTCTTAGAAAAACACTGTCTGCGGTGCAAATATTTTTATTGTGATTCCCTTTGAGACAGAGTATATTTTATTATATTTAATTTTATGTATATTTGCTACTGTGCCCTTAACAAAGAAAATGGACTCCAAAAATACTTTTTACTTAATGAAGTGGATCATTTGAAGTGATCATTATATTAAGACTTTATTCTGGTTCACTAGGAACTTTTTTTTTTTTTTCCTGTTGGTTTCCTGGTTTTGAAAAACATACATCTCCTTTACACAAAGGAAAAATTAATCTCTGCCAAGAAATACATGGAAATGCTGGGGTAAATATATTTTTCTTGGGGCAGGGAAATGCCACTTAAGCTCTTCCCTTGCAGTAGGTCTAATAACCCACAGAGTGCTATAGCGGGGCAGTGTTTTATCATTTTTTTCCTTAAAGCTTTTGATAGAAGAGAATAGGCTGGGTTTTTTGGGGTGTGTTTGTGGGGGGGTTGTTGGTTGTTTCTTTTTTTTTTTGTTTTCAAATCATGATCCCAGTGTCCTCAGGAAATGCTTTCAGCATTTTAGACCTGGCTACATCTGTAGTAGCGAGCAGTGCAGCACGATAGGAGTGGGTCTGCAGAACAGAACGGTTCGCACTGAGAACTGAAAGCCCATGCAGTGTCACTTGCACACTCCAGACAGGAGTTTGCTCCTTTGGCTTTAGTTCCATCTGAAGGAAATACATTCCTCAGTCACGGAGTCTGATACTCACACAAAGCAAGGTCCACTGTGTGGGACAATTGTGAGATGTACTTTTTACACACACTCCAGCAACAAACTAAAAACTAAACATAGTTTACATGTCAAGCTCTACCTCCACCTCTGTAGGTGTCTGGTTCATGCACAAAACTGCCTTCTGCTGCGCAGAGCTCAATGCTGTTGAGAACAATGCTCAATGCTGTTGAGAAGGAAGAAGTTCTTCACCGAAAGGGTTATCACACACTGGAACAGGCTGCCCAGGGAGGTGGTGGAGTCACCATCCCTGGATGTGTTTAAGAGACGGGTGGATGAGGTGCTGAAAGATATGGTTTAGTGGTGGACAGATACGGTTGGACTGGATGATCTCTAAGGTCTTTTCCAACCTAGTGATTCTATGATTCTATGATTCTATGATTCTAACTGGTCTAAAGCAAGCTGAAGTCCAGCCTCAAGGTGTCACTAATAGGGTCTCAACCACAGTCTGGACAGTTCATTCAAAGAAAATCAGTCTTCAGATGTTGCACTGTTTTATTCTGGCAGTGGAGTATTCCAAGTTTGAAGAAAAAATATTTTAATATAGTTTGACTTTAATGAAAAATAGAATATGTAGAAACATAGATTGGCCATTGGTATTTGCTAGATCATGTCAACATTCTGTATTTTTTTCTGGTGGGGAGAGTTGGGTTTGTTTTTTCTACTGTTCCTGCCTCTGCAACAGAGTCAGAAGATCAGCTAAATCTTTGTAAAAATTGAAGTGTTTCTACTATTTTTTTCTGTGATGCATATGTAAAATTAAGATAAAATGATAAGAAGGATTTTTGTGTAATAGGATTAAGACATGAAATGGGTTTTTATGTGAATTTCCTTTCAGAAAATCTTGTGCCTAGAGCTTTGTATAGAAGAAAGAGGAGCATCAAGAAAGCATTACAGGTGCTGATTTAAAAGTATTGCCAAATGAACAACATCGAGCTATTTTAGTGTGCAACACGTAAGGTGATCAAGCTCGAGCAACTCTTTGACCATCATATGCTTCATGCTATCAGTCATGCACGGATGACTGCTTGAAAATGGGCATCAAAAAAACTGTTTGGATGTCTGAGACATTTTTAGGCCCAATTTGGCAGAGTACTTAAAGATGTGCACAGCTTTTATACCCTTGAGTGATCTCCTACTAAAGCATGTTTTTAAATTTTCCTGTTTGATTTGGAGCCATCGGTAAGAAACTTGTCTCAGGCAGTTCAATATTAAAACGAAGTTACATTTGACTTTTCCTGTTGGTCAGAAAATGTCAATTTACCATTAGTCATATGGATTTTTTTTCTTATTTTTTGTACCTGCTTTTTTCTTACCAACATAACCCTCCCAAACAAGTTCTAGTTTGCTTGTAATTAAGTATTCTGTTTAAGCCAAAGTGAAGGTGTTCAAGTTGAGCACCTCTGAGGAAATCTAGGGAAATAGGAATTAGTCTATGGTCCTTTTCACTGAATACTTCAGCGTTATTGGATTAAAAGTTACAGATTCACTTTCCACTCTTGTGTGGAATATCTAGTTATTTTATTTTTAGATATTATTTCTCCAGCAACAAGGTGCAAGAACAAGCACTATCCCTGTCATGCTTTTGTAGGTATCTGAACTTGCTTAGTCCAAAGGTAAGATAAAGTGAACTAGATTACCTGTTGTATTCTTTTCACAATTTAGTCATCTACATAGTAAATATACAGTAAACCTTATGAATAATTGTAGTGATACAGAAGGGTTTCAAATTCAGAAAGCCCCCCCACCCCCCTAGGTAATAAAATATATTTAATATGGATAAATGTAACAGAATAATAGTAATAGGAAAAATATTTTACGTTTCATGAGATGAAAGATCTGATTAGCTGGCTTAAATCAAAATATTAAGATGCTGAGCATATAAAAACAATAATAGTTCAGTGAAGAATGGTATCTGGCAGGTGACTGTAAAAACTACAAAATTAAATTAAAGTTTTATTAGTATAATACTGTTTCTAAGATGTTTTATTTGTTATAATTTACAAGAAAAAAAAAAGATAAAAGGAATATAAACTATCATCTGGAAAATATCAGGAGGTTTCTTATATGAAATGTTTATGTAGGATAAAGAGTTGTTAATTACCAGTTTTGGTAATGATTATTGAAATGATTTGAAGTTTAATAATAGATCAGAATTTGCATTAACATGTTTGTGGTTTTAAGTAAAGGAAGAAAGTTGATTGTGTTGCATGTTAAAAGTAATTGTTGTGTGGCCATAGTCTGTTTCTTTGCAAAGATCGGTCTTGGAGACATTCATTGAGATGATTACCACTGAGCATGTACAAAATCCTGTGCGATTGCAGGGCACCAGGTTGCATATCAGAGCCAGCAGTTTCTGATCTTCCATGGACTGGAATAGCAGAAGAGGGCAGTGGAAATAGGTGTATTTGTTCATCTACAGCAGTATCCTTTCTGCAAGCTGAAACACAGAGAGATTCCAATTTCCAGGTGTATATATTTTCATATCTAGGGCACAATAAAAATACAATTTATTTTTCCTGAGACTAAAGAATGTGAAAAGAAAAGCAGTGAGAAGAAAAGAGAAATCCTATCATTGAAAAGCTAAAATTGTTTCAGCAGTTGCATGAGATTTTACAGGTGTCTAAGCTTAGAATTTGCAAAACTTTATTTCTTCTGTCATCAAAGTGCAAACAGTCTTTCATCTGGTTTTGTTAATTTCCAGTAAAAGACAAAACAAAAAAAAATCTTTACAAATGTGACCATCATTTGCCAGGTTTTTGGTCCATTTCATTGAAATCATCAGCAGTCATGCCTCGTGTCAGAATAGGCTTGAATGTTATAAAGAGTCTGTAGCATTGTAACTGTATGTATTTGCTGTATTTTCAGTTTACTGCACAACTGTATTAACTATGGAAGTAGGAAATTACCTACTTTCTTGTTTGCTTAGTTCCAAAATACATCCTATATATACAAGGCTAGACATGTATGTAAAGCTAAATGTTCATCTTTTTCTTCTGGAATTAAATTGCAGAGGAAACTCAGTATAAATAAAAAATCACCAGTGGGCAAAACTTTGGCATTTTTCCAACTACACACCTTAAAAAACAACCCCAGGCTTAAACATGAGGATTAAATTTGTCATACCCATTTTGGTTTCATTGGAGAACAAGGTTTTCCATCATTAAAATCCCTTCAAGGACTGCATTTGCCACTTTCTTAGCCTACTGATCATCTGGATAGCTGAAAAATGGAGTAAAACTAAAAGTAAAAAGAACTTTTCTGAATCAGAGATCCTAAAACAGATGATATAGTTATATAGCTTATTCCATAAACTATCTAAAATATAATCAACAGAAGAGCTGTAGTTTTGTTTCTCCAGTTTAAAAATACAGTTAGCTAAGCACAGAAAAGCAGGGTTCTTTTAGTTACATCCTGATTATTTTTTTTTCTGATTGAACATTAATGGTATATATTGCTTTGTATTTCAACACAGAAGAATGTTTCAAACAAAATATTGTTGTCTTGTTTTCTTACAGTTTTCTGACTGTAGAAGAATTTTGTCCATGTATATCTGCAGACTGTATACATATTTATATTTATATTTGTACAATATTAATATATGTATTAGTAGCCACGGCATGGGTCAGTATCTTTCACAGGAAGATTTCATCGCATAAGATTAACTGTAGCAGATTTTGAGGTTTTTGTGACTATAGTTTTCTTCAAGGCGTAACTCAATCAGATGTTATCTTTCCAGGTTCTCAATTATGTTTTAAACTCTTGTACTTTTTTTGGTATTCGCTAATCTAGTTCTTCTTCCATGTCTGCAATAAGCAAAACATCTGTTTCTTCTTGTTCAATCAAAGTGCCTACCTCAAGAGTCCTACTTTTAAAATAATGTCATTTAAATAGAAATCTTAGATAGGAAGAATGCATTTCATTAACTTATTTAATTTGCATATGAAACCAGCTTTTCCAGAACTCAGCAGGGAATTTGTGGTGGCAGCAATATGTGTTTCTTTTTTTTCTCAACTTGTATACCAGAAAGTTGCAGTAAGGGAAAAAAAAGAATCCAAATAAATATATGTATCAGCCCAGATGAGCAAGATTAAACTGAAGTGAGAAATGATCATTGCGTGTTTGAGATGTTGCCCATTCTGCACACTCCAGCTGAAAATTCCTTTCACTGAAAGACCATATTCTTCTTTTTAATATTAAGTCCTGGTTTACAGAAAGATCTCAGTTAAGCATGACATTTTAAAGCCCAAACAGGCCTACAAGAAAGCTGGGGGGAGATAAAGCGTGACTGAGGGGCCTGGGGCTGGGCAGGCCCAGCCTTGCCTAGCTTTGCCTCTCCTCACAGAGACCGCAGAGGCATCTGTGCACCGGCACACTCGGAAGGTAAAGTGCCTTCCGAGTTTATATCTACTTCTTTTTAAATTGGCTAGAAGGTTTTGTCTATTTGGTGACTGATCTCAAAAAAAAGGATGAAAGCACAAACAGCAGCAGCCTTGAAATTTACTACTCTGAAAGCTTTAAGAGCTTCACATTTGTCAGGCGAATGCATCAAACGCCACTGCAAACTTGATCTGGGAGCAAGAGAAACCCAGTGACGTTTCAGATGCTCATGGGAAGTGGATATAGGTGGACATGTCTGGAAGAAACGTCTGGAGGTATGTGTGACACCATCTCTCTAGTGGCAGTTTGTCAAGGTGTAAAAGCTTATCTTTTGATACAATACACATAAGAGTGAGAGGTAGGCTGACACTTTCTTGCCTAATGTCCTGTTGTGTCTTGGTTTCTGCAATATGCCCTTTCCGGAGTGCTTTGGAGGTACCTCCCTTCAGGTTTACCGATGAACAGCCCATGCCACTGGTTTTCTCCCTTGTGTTTTAATAGCCAGGTTTTAATTTTGCACAGAAGTCTCTAATTATTGTTACTTTGAATACCTTGATAAAAACTGTCATAGACTTTTTTAATGAGAGGTCATCTCGAGCTGGAAAGGGGATTTTAAGATAGCTGGGATTTTAAGTATGTTCTGATAAATAAACTTCTTGTAGAAACACACACTAACAATTTTGGTTTGGAGTTCTATAAGAAGCTGTATCTTCTTTTCCTTTCTGAGTTTATTATAAGTAGAATTTAATTTTGTCTGTGTTGTAATTATGTGTTTTTCTGTTTCTTCTTTGATTGTCCAATATAATGAAAATTAAAAAGGAGTTTACACAGAAAAAGACAACTTTTCTCATATTTAGTATGTTAGATATTTCATCTATTCTTATATTAGATTGAAGAAGTTTTGGTAGAAACTTTTCTTACTGATACATTTTCTAAGAGTCTTATGCCACTTTTATTCACACTGATGAATATTCCAAAGTGTAACACTCCGTGTTATTTCAGGACTTGATCTTGTATCCTAAAGAAGCACATGGATCCAGTGCAAAAAAAAAAAAAAAAAATCGTTAAATGTCTAGGTTTATCTGCCATGAATATTATTCCTTGTTCATAGAATGTAACATTCTTATGAATATTTGGAAAGTTTATCTTCCATTATACTTCTGTTGATACTGTGCATCCCACCTAATTTTAGAAACAGCTCATTGCATTGTGTTGTGGGGGTTTTTTGGCAAATGACATTTTGCTAAGGTGACTTAGCACCTTTATCTAGGTGGAGAAAATATCACTTCTAAGAGGTACTTTAACTTGGGATTTACCTTTGCTAGGATGTTTGCTACTGAACTCACTGACCCAACGTAACCTGCCTGCACAGTAATGGCCAGAACACACTAGTACTCTTTCTCTGTTCTTCAGTGGCAGCTTAACATGCCAGGCAAACTGGCTTCCTGACAGCTGTTGGAGACAACATCAGAGTTATATACATTGTTTTTATTTTTTTAAAGATCTGAATGAATGAACAGATCCATCTGCTTCGCTGCTCTCAGTATTGAGAGGATGGCGCTCCCTTAAGATTGCGGCTTTTGGCAGACATTTTCTGGTTTTGCAATGTCTCTGTGATAATGTCTTCATCTTCTGTGACTAGCCCCACATCCCAACGACAGGATTAGCTGTGAACTGACCTTCTATGTGAGCTTCTCCACCTCTTAATTTTTCTTTCTCTTTTCTTGGGAATATCTATCTTTTGATAAAGGTAGAAATCACGAGCATAACATGCCCTTTGGGCTTGTTACTCACTATAGTTAAATGGATTAATCAGTATCTTTTCCTTTTGAGCTTGATCATAGAAACAATGAAGAGATACTCTATTAGTAAAATGTAGAATACGGCCTTTTGATGGGAAAGGTGAGTGATAACATCTGTAGTTAGATACAATTATGCCTGACAGCGTGGATACTTCATTAATTCCAAGACTTGTATTTACGATATGATGTTAATTTTTTGCTAATAGTTCCTTTGATAACAATGCCTTCTTATTACACTAAAATTATTTCATTTCTGCAATAACCTTCATTAAACCTTATATAATGAGTCTGGCAGAGAGACACACAAAACACAAGATAATAAATATTGGACCTAGTAAAATGTTCCAATGTTTTCTGTTCTTCACAGGCTCTGGTCTCAATGACGGGCAGTGGCATGAAGTCCGATTCCTAGCTAAGGAAAACTTTGCTGTCCTCACCATTGATGGCGATGAAGCTTCAGCTGTTCGAACAAACAGCCCTCTACAAGTAAAGACTGGAGAGAAATACTTCTTTGGAGGTAAAAAAAAAGAAATCAAAACAAATATCTGCTAAAGTGCTCTTGTCTTTTAATCTACATAATGGGTGAAATGGAGCTCAGGATGTAATTCATTCATATAGATCATAATATGGCCTAAATGGCTAGGTGTTGCTCATCAAAAGGTAACGTACTAAAGTTAATTTCATTTTTAAGAACCTTTTTACACCATCCTTGCAAAAGAAACCCTGTGAAGTTCTGTACAGGTGTCAATCTAACTTGGAATGATTTCCCATATCTTTTCTGAGCATATCAGAGGCCATTCTCTAAAAGGGCAATGTTCCATTAGTACCTTAATTAAATGACACTAAGAGCAATAAACTTATCTTTTCGAGTTTGGAATCCTGGAGACAAAAATATTGTTGTTCAGGGTAGGTCTTTACCTTTTGCTGATATTTTTTTAAGAGCTGACATAATTCTGGATAATTAAGAGGCTTTCATAAATTGAAGCCTTAGATTGTTCAGTATTTCTGTCTATTGACTGACCATATAAAACCAAAAAGTTCTTGCAAATTGTGGCTTGAATGTTTATTCCTCTTGCTCTCTGATATTAAAATCTGTGAAAATTAAAAAAGGACATCAAAACTCTTGAATATTTTAAATATATACTTATGTTTCTATATTAAAAAGCCTATTTAGATTGCCAAAAATATTTTTGATATACTACTATCTTATAGGGGAAGGTCATTAAGGTCATGCTTGCTTAACTCAAGCATAAACACTATTTTTCATACTGCTAGCCAGGTTTTTTAAAAACATCCAGTTCAGCAATGAGCTGTCATCTTTGTTCAAGCAGAAGTGCCAAGATAGAAAAGAGTTGGAAGTTGTACTTCTGAAGTGTCCCCACACGCGTGAGGTTACACATGAAAGCTTCAGGGAGAGAACACAATTTTTTTAGAGCAGAATTTATCAGTGTTGAAAACAGATTTTTTTTTTCTTGAACTTACAAGGTGCATAGCTAATCAAAATGAAATAGAAACGTGAGACTATAAATTGTCATAACATTACCCAAGTGAGAGAAAGTTAGTGGCATATGAAGTATCCTAAGTAGAAAGGGAAAAATCCTTTCAAGGTTATTCTTATTTCATTGTCTCCTGTCAGTAGAATCATTAAAAATACACATGGAAATTAATGTTTAGATAATGTTACAAAACTAATATATAGTTATTTGAAAATAGTTTCTAATCCTGCAGGTGCTGCTGACACACACTTTCAGGAAACATTATGGCAATGATGATAGCACAATGTAAGACAAATATTACCAAATTAAAGTTGATCTGTCACAAGAGTACAGTATGTGTTGCTACAGTATGTGTCTCGTCCAGTACCCTTAATTCAGCTAAATCCTGAATATTTTTTAAGCATATTTCCTCATATGATAGTTCTGGCGTAGCCAGTTGTTACGTGCTAAAACCTGACAATTATTTTGTGGCCAAAGCATACTACTTTCAGTTTGTCAGAAGGGTCTGAGACATTCTTATTAAAGGAAGTTATTAAGCACATATAGGAGAAAATGCAAAGAAATGCCATATATAATACATCCAGTGGTGAATTCTGTTAATTTTGATAAGTAAAATCTCCAGATCATGACTATATTTCTGGAGAGAGATTGTTTGATTTATTCTGAAATTTCTTTTACCTCTGACTATTTGGCTGTGGAGCACAGATTGTCTAGTTTCTCCAAGTAGTTTTTATAACCTTCCTTAGTCAAAATACAGGTTGATTTGTTGTCATTTCTCTTGCATTCTGAAATCTACTTGACTTCTAATTGTTGACCTGTACTTTATAATTCCAGCATCCTTCCATAAAAAAAAGATATGAATGTAGATATTGTTCTAGTGGGATATGAAAGTCAGTCATGAATTCCCTGAAGTATCATTCCCACATCTGTTCAACAAAATACATGGTCCCTTTGCATAACTCATGGGCTTTTTGATTTTCCTTTATCTTTTATAATCTGAAAGGTCTTCTAAAGGTATATCAAAGCAGTAACAGTGTCCTAAACTTCATGTCCAGTTTTACTTGAAAATAAGAGGTCTGTATGTGCAACACTGTACTTTTGCATTTTAACTGTCTCAAGCTGTGAACCTGAGGAAGCTTTATTTCTGACTTTGATCTGAGCAACCCATTTATTTTAGTATTCTCCCACATGAATATTGCTGTATATATAAGTTGTTTCACTATATATATCTGATAATTAGGGATTACTTGCAACTTAAAGCTAGTCTTGTGGATACATATTAGAAACCTAATTTTTAGTTTCAAAATCTGCATTTTATGAGGCCAGGGGTGTTTTTGCTCTATTCCCTCTATGCATATGTTCCTTCTTTTTTTTTTTTCTTTGTAATACACACTCCAAGCTGTGGCTGTTAATAATTAATATTTGCAGGGAGAGGACATAGAGATGAGAATAATGGGGATCTTCAAACATTTGCACTACTTGGTAATTGTCATCAAAGAAGTTTTAATTCATTTTATTAGAAGTAAGTACAGATAAGAAAGTGTCAAATACATTTTTTCTGTAAATATGCATAATTGGTTAGGAAAGGGACACTTGCTTCTTGAATTCACAGGGTATGTTTGGATTTTTTTAAAGCTGCTAGATGGCTATCTAATTACAGGCATTTTGGCTATTAAACCTTTGAAACCTTAACATTCAAATACATATCACAGATGCAGAAGTGATCCGTTTTAAAGACAGTAATATTATGATATTCATCCCATCCCACTGCTCTATATCTTGATCTTACAGAATACTGAGAACATTCAATCCAGTCAGTTTTTATCTGGAGAGTTTGTCCAGCGTTTCTAGAAGTCTCTGAACACGTATACTCTTCTGATTTAAATTTCCTTGTTTCATCTTTGAAAGATATCAAATCTCTTGTTCTCCAAGTGTCTCTCTATATTCTGGTCTCCTCCTGTCAGTCTAGGAAATATATGCTATGAGCAAGGGCATTGTCTTTGCTGAAGAAAGGATTTAAGGTTGCATTTTGGCACTGCAGTACAATATTTTCTCAAAAATATATTGAACAAATTAAAGAGAAGAGTAATTGCAATAAAATCAGTACTGCCTCCAAGTGGTAAGGCGGGCACTAGACACAACCTTTCTGTGAAAATAACTGCAGCTTTTACTGTAAGGAAAGTACCACATATTTGAATGTGAATTTTTGAGACTGTGTCTATTTTTCAGACACATGATAATTTTTAGATATTGCTGTCATAACTTTGCTCTGGCAATATGCCATAAAATTAATTTTATAATAAAATAGACAATCTATCCAAATTAGGAATGGATTAATGATTGAGTGGGCAAGGAGAAGATTACTATGCCAAATGTAATGATGAAACATTCCAGACAAATCAGCAATATGAAGCTGACTTTTACATTGATAAGTTCACAGTGATGTCTGAAAAAGTCCTTAATTTTACTCACGGCATTTTGATTAGAGCTTGGCCATGACTCAGTCCAACACATAGTACCAACATACATGGGTACAGTAAGGGGCAGTTGAACACTGTAGGCACTGAAGGTGTTAATCAAAGCATAGCTCATTAGGACACCTGGGTGGTATTCTGGGCCTGGAGAGTCAACCTCCAGCTACCATTTTTTGGCCTTTTGGAGAAGTAAGACCTGATTGACACTGTCTCAGTTTCCCTCAAATCTATTTCCTAAATGTGTTCTGGTTATTCCTTAGATTTTTTATTCATTTGGATAGAAAAGCATGTCACTGACCACCAAACCCAGATTTTTACGACGTGTACAGCAATATTTGAATAAAAGAGATGTGGAAATCAGAATCTTCTGTGACTTCTGCCGATAGAACAAACTTTTCTAGTTTGGGAGAATCATAAGTAAATCATAAGAGTAAATCATAAGAGTATTCTTCATTTCTCTGTCAGAGAATAAATCATGTTCATTAGTTTGGTGTTTTTTTTCTTCCTTTGTGCCTCTCCTGTGCTGTTTCCCAGCACTACTAAGATCCTCCCAAGGGACAGACAGCAATGATGTTTTATTTAAGCCTGAGAGTTAGGAGAAGCTATGTTAAAATCAGGCATTTCTGTAGATTTTGTGAATATGTGCTGGTGTATGTGGGAGAGTGGGTGCTAATTGCCTATTACCCTTCTGTATAACCATTCTTTCCCCATCGGTTTAATTTTCCTTCTCTTTCTTGTCTTGAATTTGAGTTTTTGGAAAGAAGTGAACTTCCTAAGCTCTGGAGAATGATGTTTCTTTGTTGTTTCCAATTATCTGCATAAAACAAAAAAGCAGAAGAGAGAAAGTGAATCACAAAGTGAAAATGAGTCTATTAACCTCATTTGCACTGCTGGAGATAAGGGGCTTTTGTGAGATGCCTTAAGCTTGCACCAAACCACCTAATAGCTGCCTAGTGCCCAGAGGAAATATTTGATTAGAGACGTAATTTTGACTTGTCCCTACTTTACATCTTTTCTTTTTAATTGTGTCTTCTTTCCTTCTCCTTTTCACTGGATTAAGAGTGTGAGTAATGAATCTTCATTGAAAACACAGGTAAGCACTGAGCATCTGTCAATCCACTGTGCTGCTTTTTCTGACAAACAGTGATGAATGCACTATGCAGTAATTTTCCTATGGGACACCAGTCTGTGGTATATAGAAAGTCCTTCCTTTCTGTATGACTCTACAAAACACACTCTGTATGGAGTTTGTTCCTGGAGTAGAATCCGTTTGTTTCTGTAAGTTGTGTTGGTCTAAATTCCCACAGAATTAGAGGTGGTAGAAGGAGGAGAGTAGAGGAAGTCTGGTGAAGGAGAAAACATACCTCTCCTTGTTTCACATCTGCTGGGCTCTTCTGCATGTGAATCTTGCTTCCTTAAAATCTGTCATCTATAACCAAAACCTTGGGGTGGTGTGTCCACATTTTTTATCAAGTTATCCATCCTTAGCATTGTGCTAATTGGTCATGGACAGACTTCCTGGGGAGTGTCACTGAGATTTTAAAAGTACTCGGACTGTCATAATCAAAATATTAGCAGATAGAAAGTGGGCATGGGATGTTTTGTGGCTCAAATTCAAACATGTTCAGCAAACCAAAGTTGAGTTACTAGATGTTACATGACAAGAGAACGGGACCCAACCAATGGCAACTCAGGTTATCTGTTACCTAATAAAGGAAATTAAAGTCTCTGCTGACATTCTTTTGAGTCTGCAACTTCTCACATCTCAGTAAGTAACAATGACATTGGATTGTATTTGCATTTCTGCATGTTGATCAGATTTTTGATAATGGCAGGGCTTCAGTTTCAGAGACCACTTGTTTCTTTTGCATTTATGACCATGAGACAAGGTGGTCAAATTTGCATTTATTGTACAAAGGGTTATTTCAGTGTCATTTGAAATTTTTCTCTTTATGATCGTAGCTCTAATGTAAACACAAATACAAATCCATGAGGAGAACACAAAGAAGATTCACAATAACTTAGAGTATTATGTGAATTTGTGTATCTTTGACATTTATCTTCAGGAATCCTCCTAGGTCGCTCCTAAAATATGATTATAAACACAAGAAATGGAAATAAGACCATTGGAATGGGTTTTAATTTTAACAACCCTCATGCTTTGGATTGTTAAATTCAGAATGTTTATAAGTCAATAGATTGAGTGAAGAATGCAGACGTGCAGAATATGTAAACCTGAGCAAAGCAAGAAAGTGTTTTTTCAGTAAGTTTTTTTTTTAAAAAAAATGCAATTATAGGCATGTAAGTCTCTTTCTGCTACATAATACGTTTCAAATTCTTTATTATCTCATCTGTTCTCTTCCACTATAAACAATGAAATAAAGCTGAATTCACACTCCTTTTATACAACTGACAGAACTAAAGGGAGTCAGTCAATACTGTCCACTAACTCTTTGAGTTCTATGATTTCTTTCATCATGTTTAAGCTTTTGTTTATTTCATTCAGATAATTTGAGTGTTTCACAAATGAGACCAGGTAAAATAATGGTGACATTTAGCGATGTCAGTAGTATTGTTAGTGACGTTATAATATGCCAGTCCACCAACACATTGTATACAAGAGTACAAGCAGGAATTCTGGAGGTAGATTGACGTCATGAAGAAAAACAAGTGCAGGGAGAAAGCTGATACTTTGTGCAAGCAAATAAAAGATTGAATGTATGATAATGTGAGTTTAGGAATGGTTATATGGGAGCATGAGTCTTGCTAGAATAACTACAGCTTTTGAGCAAAGGCCTGTTAGAGATAAAGAAATGTCTGCCCATTGAAAAATGTGGGCAACACCACCAAATTTTTCAATACATTTTCTTTCTGTTATTGACATTTAAAACCAAGAAAGAATAAAGAATGAGGAAGATTGTGTACTATAGAGAGTAAATCTGCATGGATATGGGAAGGAATAAACTGACCTAATGTAACTTGGTTGTCTCTAATTCTGCATGTATACAATTTATTTCCTTTATTACCAAACACAGTAGCTATATTGTTGCATGAGTCTGAAGAAAATAGTATCAAGTCTCTGAATATTACAGATAATTTAATGAAAATTAGAGGAAATTCCCTATATGGTATACCTCTTGACTCCAAAGGGAAAGGAAAAGGGCTTGGAAAATTAGTAACACTTCTGAAAGAGAAATTTTTGGAGAAGGAAATGTCTGGTGAAGACCCGGGAGAGCTATTTGAGACACACTCAGAAGTGACAATTATACCTATATTCTCTATTTCCCTCTTGCTAATGCTTTAGTAGGTCAAGCTGCAAGGTCCTTGGTACATGTAGCTGAAAAAACTGCCTACAGGAAGGGAAGAGTTGGTATTTCAACAAGCATCGAATGTTGGGGGGAATTTTAACCAGTACTCACCACTGGAAAAAGTACTAACTAGGGTTGTATGGTTTCAGAACACTGAAAATAATAAAACCTACTTCAGCTTCCCCTCTTCCTCCCACCCCTTCTAAACAGAAACCAAATTTCCAATTGCATTTCAATGTTTTAAATATGCAAATAAGCACTTATTAATATTGTAAACAACACTAAGCAAGTGGATTCCTGTCTGCTATTAATTCTGATTGTAGTCAGGTGGCTGACTCACATGTTTCGGAAAATCTACCTATTTATATCACTGAAAACATGAATAACTTTGGAAATCTGGTTTAATGAGTCATAAATGCATAACATGGGGAAAAAAAACCCAGGATGTGTTTGGGAACTCACCAAAATATGGTGTTTGTGGAAGTGAGAGATATTGCAAAAATGTAGTTATTCAGCTAAGATTCTTGCCTGACTCATATGGTCCTAGCTGAGAATGGTTCTCACTGCTGATTGTAAAAACTGTCTCCTGTATGGAACCTGACTGGAGCTCCAATTAAAATTATAATTACTCTCTCCTACTTCTACTATGTAAGCAAACCGCAGGTAGCCCTTTGTGCCTAGGGCAGGCTGTCAATTAAATCCTTGCATGCCTACAGTCCCAGGTTGCTATTATCACCCCTTACTGAAGACAACAAATCCCATCATATAAAAGTGGCAGTCCAGGGTTCTAACAGGAACAATTATTAATAATGCTTTTGTAAATCATGAAGTAGATTTTAAGGGCTTATGTCATTCCAAAGAAAGAACTTTATTGAATTTCACAGTCAGTGGCTTAGAGCTGATTTATCTGCATAAATTGGCAAAACTGTGAAGCTGAAACAGAATTTTTAAAGCCTTGTGTTTCTCTTATCAGCAGAGCGCTGAACTTACCCATGTGATACTTGCAGTGGGAAGTAGCAAGATGGAGATGCACAAATCTCCATTGTGAATTGCTGATGTCAACTGGCTTATTGCCCATTCAAGGGCATCAAAGTACCTTGCCAGTGTGTCTACTTTATGTTGAATTTGGGGTGGACAAGGTTTTGGTAATGCAGTACTGAATATTTAACGCTGATGTTCTCTTTAGGAAGGAATCGATAGTTAACCAGCAAACTGCTAGACCATTTTGGCTTACCAAGTCCTGTCAAAGACACTGTCATTCAGTTTATTCACAGGATGGCCACAAGAATTTTCTTTTTTTTTTTTTTTGGTTTGTTTTGGTTTTGGTTTTGGTTTTTTGTCCTAACACAGAGCAATTTATCTGATATTAGACAGTTCACATAAATATTAAGCGTAGAGCTGTATATAGAAGTCCTGTGTTTATGAATGAAGAAATAGGACACTTCTGAGGGATGGTGGTCATTATCAAGGTTATATTGTAAACTGGAGGAAAGTGAAACTAGCTCTGTTGCCATGGCAATAAGCCTCTTTTCGCTCATCACCTGTGATAGCAGCTGTATGCATAATTTGAATGATCCTGAGAAGTGATTTTACAGACTTTCGGCTTCTGGAGTGAGACATGCATGATTATCATATGATCTCATCCAACAAATCCAAGTGAGGGGAGACACTGTGACTAGCGATACACAATGACTGGAAATCCTTCAGTAAACAAACTTTTATTTATCAATAAGAACAAGACAAATAGCGTTGTAGAATAGCGGCGTGTATGATGTTTATATGTTTGAGTAGGAAGAATCTTGCTTTAATCTTTATCGACAAGCATTCTGGCTAGGTGGCACTAAGGGTATTTTCTTGTGAATCTTTTTCCAAGTAGATGAAGCCTCAAAAAGGTGCAAGCTTTAATGATGCCTGAAAATGCTTCATCTGCTTCTTGCGCTTCTTTCATTTTTATCATTCTTACCATCGAGACTTCCCAAAACACTTTATGCACTTGCTTGTCATTTTTTTATTTGTCCTTTCATTCCATCTGGTTAATGTTAATTTTGAAAAACTAATTCTTATATTTCATTTCTGTGGAGCTTTAGAATTAATTATTTTTAAAAATTAATTAGGCCTATTGTGGTTTCACTAGTATCTTAGCCAAACTGAATTAAATTTTGAAAAGAGGTATTCAGATTTCATGTTCCCATGATTTTCATTCACTGGAGCAGGTTGTCCAAAGTCTGACCCTCTTGCTTTTTTAGAAACTCTCTCATTTATACTTATTGTCTTTACAATTTGTGTTCTTCATAGACTTGATAAGAGCTTTTCCTTGTTGCATTTTCCTTGATTGCATTCTCAGTATTGCCTTTCCTTAAGAACTTAGCTAAAGAAGAAGAGAAAACATGAATGAGAGGAAGAGTTTACCACCTTTTATTATTTGAATATCTTAAAGTCCATGGTGTGAGTAAACAGTGCTCATGTGACTGTTTGCTGGTGACTAGATGGTGATTCCCCATTATTCTGTAGGTACATGATGAAAAAGCTTGAGATAGCACAGCGATGGAATGCTGCATAACTTGATGTATCTTGAAGAAAGGTCACTGAGGAATTATACAACTGGAATAAGAAATGATTCTTAAATCTTTTTGAGAATGGTAGGGCCCTTTTTGTCAGTTATATATTCCTATTTCATTTTTAAACAGATTTTATTGTATTTATGATCTCAACAACTCAAATAGGACAGGTCTTTATAAATGCAGTGAGTGATCTTTTCAGGAATCCTAAAAATATTAGCAACAAGATTGTAATCATATCTCATGCCAGTGTCCCAAAATATAAAAATATCACTGCATCATATCCACTAATCATTTGGTAGGTGGAATTCTCATTTGGGTCGATTGCTGTATTTTGCAGCATAAAAATAATTGTTCATGTTACTGCTTTTGAAATGTGTCATAAACCACAAGGATGGGTCTACAAAACGACACCAGCCTGTGTGCATACATGCACACACATCAGAAATGTGCTCAAAAGAACTAGTTTAATTTTACAAAGAAGCCTAAACCCTTTCGCCTAGTGTTTCAGCATTTTGATGTGCGAAGATGCATAGCTGGTGCCTTCTACCGGTAGAAACAATTCCTGAGTGCCATACAGGCATGTGAAAGGGGAAGCTTTTTGTTGCTGTCTTTGTTCCATGCTTGGACCTCTAATAGGTATTTACATCAGAACTAGATTATGCTCTATGCAAGGTCTTTTTAGCTTTCCATCGAAGTCTTTCAGAGTTAGGAACAGGCACTGTACCTGTCACCCAAAAATTGACTTTGTTTGCATACATACTTTATATAATTACTGTCTGAAATCTGAGATGACCTTGTAATTTGGTTAGCAAAGTAAAAAAATCACATTTGATTAGCAGAGTAAAAAAAGTACGGCAACCAAGGATCTGCATGACAGTTGTGCAGTAAAATTTTCATTAATTGCATTGAAGGAATTTCCTGTGATTGTAATATCTTTTGAAAGTGTTGTAGACATTATAGTGTTGCTATTTAAATGTATCTACTTCAACGCATTCTTAGTACATCATTCCAGCTAGGCAACTATACAGATTTTTACATTTTACACTTTACATATGTTTCCCCAGTCAAGAGATGGGGAAATGTGTAAGGACTCCACGTGGCTTTCAATGCTAACCCAGATTTCACTGTGCTGAAAGAAAAAATAATCTTTTCAACAGGGTGATACCAACTTCCAGGGTGATATTAAGAAAATTTGCTCCTATCCAACATGTTTTTATTATTTGGAGTATGACATAGAGAATATTTTTACTTAACCATCATTTTTCATGAAACTGCTCTGAACCTAGTCTCATTTACATGGCTAAGTCCAATTTCTGCTTTGCTACTTTTAGAAAATGCAAGGGCAGGAGGAATCTGACTATTAGCAGTTTCAGAAACAGCCTTAGAGTTTACTGCTCTGTGGATCACAAAGACTGTGACTCACCCTTCTAATCCTATTGATCTGCAGTTTCATTAACTTTCAACATCTCGGAAGCTTGCAAACTGCACGTAAGCCATCCTTGCTTAGGGAAATAAATAGCAGTACTTTGCTTGTATCATAACTCCATGACTGTGTCAAAAAATATTTTGTTTGTAATGAAACTAAAAGAAGATTTAAAAAAAAATTCTACAAAGTGCAGGGATAATTTAAAAATAAAATTAATTACAAATTGGACTATTATACATGTAGGATTTACAAGAAAAATACATATTGAACAAAAGATTTCTAGTGCAAACATATAAAATTCTTTTTTTTTAATACATGAGTGTATCCCATTCTCATTTTCTGCCGCAGATCATCAGGCCCACCACTTAACAGCCTGAGGTGAATTCTTTAACCTTCATGAACTTTGTAATAGTATTTGTTTTGTGCCTCAGCCAAAGGTTTCGTACTTCATTTAATGCATCCTGCTATTCCATAATGTGTTACATTATAGTGAAGAACTCTTCATAATTTTTAAACTATTACATTCCTTCACTGAAATTCAAATTTCCTAAAAATTCATCTCTAAATTTTTCTTTTTAATTTTGTTGGAACTATTTGGTGTGTATTTTCTCTGGTGAATAATTGTCATTGTTATGTTAGTTGATAATGAGTGTGTATTTGACTTTTAGATAACTTGTTTATTAGCCTAAATTAAAGATTGCAAGATAAAAGTGGATTTCCCTTTTATCCTCCTAAAAGTCTACCCTGGGGAAATAAAGCTAGTGATTTGGTAAGTGCTCAACACATTCCTACATGTCTGTGTCTGATTCTTAGCAAGCCATTTCATATCTGCTGTTCAGTTCATTTACCTATAAAATAAGATTAAAAGTACTAATTGGGGGTGACTAATTAAAAAGTGGCTGTGGACAACTTTACATCTGGCTCTATTTCCAATTTCCAATTTTGTATTCATTTTCCTTGAATACTCAAGTCCTAGGTTTTTTTATTAATAAAAATGATTATAAAAAGCACATTTTAAGCCCAAATTACTCCATATTTACTGAAGTGTTTTATGCTCATTTGTCAGTTTTGAAATTTGAGCAGTTGTAAAACCAATACTGTGAGAAAAAAAGGAAGAATTTTATGGACAAATATGGTGTTTTAAATAGAAGTTGTGTTTGTTCAAAATATAAAGACATTTTTCATGCTTTCCAGACACCATGAATTGCAAATTGTATGTACATTTTATGTACAATTATAGAAATTATGCAGATATACATAATTTATACAAATGCAAATATGATACAATTATGCAAATTGTGTGTATATATTTGGTATGAAAATATGATCATGTGATTCCCTGTTTGTGATACTTTAGCTAGTTGCAGAAAAGAACCAGTCAGATAACAGGGACAATAATTTGTGACTTATGGACAAACTACAAACAGAATGAACTTTTAACTGCTCATAAAATTTCAGTTCATACATTGGAAAAAAAAATGTTTACTTACTGAAATTCAGAAATAATATCCTGTAGTAAATAAGTTCAAGAATTTTATCATCTCCATTAAGAACAAATATGTATCTTCTGGTAAATTACTTAGGGTTCCACTTCAATTAACTACAATCTGCATTGCTTATTGCAAGACTTATTTAAAGGGGATTTATGAGTCCATTTAGATTTACGTGAGAATGACATAATGCAAATTAAATTTTTGGTTATTGTTATTGATAGCAGTGTTATTACAAATTAATCGTCCTGTGAATGAGGGATAAAGATGGCACATCCAGGAATGTGCTCTGAAGATGCACTGAAATTAATACTCTTACAGGAGTAATACAACAGAATCTTCCTACTTGTTAATATGTATTTTGACATCATTAAAATTACACAGATTACAGAAAGTGATTCATATTAATAAAATATCTGATAACATTAAAATGATACTGTGTTCAAGAATTAAATCATTGTAGGTAAACATAAAATAGCATGACTTTTTGTTTTACTAATAGACAGGAAATTTTTTTTTAAACTGAGGGAAGGCTAAATTTCAACTCAAGAAGAAAATAACAGCTATTTTATGATGTCCTGAGAGTTTGTTCTATCTCTTAAATAACAGTAGTATAGAAAGGGAAGAAAAGGAATATACATCAGTATTTCAGGCTCATTATTTCACAACTTCTAAAGACAGGTATACTTTAAGAAAAACAAAACTTGTATTTCTTGTGAGGATTTTTGTATCATGGAGTTCTATATTTACATATCTCCAAATCTTATTTGGGATTTGATAGGTGGTAGTAACTGGCATGAAAGTTAAATTATATGTGTCAGATAGTAATGAAACAGATTTAACCTTACAGGTGGCAAAGGGATGCACCGTGGTTTCACAGCTAGGCTTTGTGATGTACTGATTCTGCCAGACTTCGTAGAATCAATGCAAAAGGATGAGTGCTGGAGATAGATGATGAAGCACTATTTAGGAGAAGAAAAGCAGCATGCCATACTTGAAATATCACTTTGAATTCCATGAGAACTAATGATCTTAAAATGTTCACTCTTGCAGTATAACAGAAATTACATTAATTAAACTGCTTAAAGCATTACTGAAAAGTGCTTAGCTCTGTGATCCGAACGCCGTATAGATTAGAGAACAGAATAAACGCTGTGGAAATCAATGATTGGGTTTTTTATGTTTTGTTTTGCCAGGTCCATTGATCAATATAAGCAAATTTGGTGTTTACAGGAACAGTGTGATTGAGGGGATACATGCACCACTTGCTGCTCTCTAACTTCATGTTAACGCCAAGACAATACGTTTTGTGAGAGAGTGATGACAGGGCCAGATTATATTGATTCTTTCATTCCATACTATGTATTGGATACATCACTTATCAAAAAAGTTCCCTTTTGTGGGAATTGAAAGCTAAAGGATAAAAAATTTTCTGATTCTTAGGCAGTTTGTATTTCAGTCTGTTATGGAAGCTGGAGGAAAATTGATGTAAAATAACTTGCAGTATATGAAAGATGTTGTGTTCTGAGGACAATAGTATCATTGCTCTGTGCACATGTGAAATATAGATGGACAGAGTGTCATTTTTAGGTATAGGTATGATAATCTACAGCCAGTTGTTCATAATTTCCAGGAAAATCACAACTAATGTCCAGTGTACCTTCAGGACTTTGCTTTCTGACTTCATGGCCATGCTGCTGTCTCTACTGCCTTTCTGCAGGAGGTGTAGAACCGAAAGCCAGTTAAGGACCACCAAAACAATAATGGTGTCTTACAGGTTTGTTACAGGGGCAGAACCTTTACAGAGTTCTTGCTCATTCAGGCCTTTTGACTTAAAACTGCTAAAAACTGTCTTGCAGCTTTTAGGATTACAAATGTAATCAATGGCAATTTATTTCAGGTTTGGTTTGGTTTGTTTTTTTTTTTTTTTTAACTCATTATTATTCAGACTATATTATAGACAGCTCATTATGGTGCCATGCACTTACTCATTTATCGGTGGAAGGACTTCTTTTTCAAGCAATTCAGACATGTAATTCCTGCTTAAATCTAAGTCCAGACAATACTTGCAGCATAATGCATACTGATATACCTTCATCTTATAATTTCTTCCCCTTCATTCTCTGGGTTTAACCTGATTCTATAAACACATTAATTTCTTAAATTTACCTTGTACTCTGTCTCTACATGCTTTTTTTACTTAGGGTTGGTTATGAGGCCCTGAATTCCCTAGACAGCATTCTTAGTACAGTTCTCCCTCTTACTTTTCTTCTTTCACCCTGATTTTCGACTCCATCCTCCTCTCTTTCCCAGTATCTCTCAATCAAGGTGAAGAGATGAATGACTTCTATTGCAGGAAGAGAGCATAAAGCCTGAGCACAGTGCACTCTAATTTGTCTTCTGTCTGAATGTAAAGCAGGCTCTATCACCCAGGCTGCCAGGCGAGGTTGAGGGATGGTACCTCCAATAGGTTTATCATGTGTTCTCATCTCTAAGAAAGTTAAATGAAAACATAACGTTCCCAGGCATTGGTTGGGTACATACTGATAGCATATTACTGTTGGCATTAAAAATTAGATCCACACTGAACTGTCAGCATCTTTTTTCTTCTAAAAGGGGCAGGATGTTTGTATTTATAATCACAAAGGCAGCAGTTCCAAGGCAGGTGTCAGATGTCAGTACAAATTAAGTTTAAAATGTAAAGTACATTACTGAACAATTCTTTTCTTTCTGGGTGAAGGCCAAAAAGCTTTGCTTTCAGGTAAGCATACCCCATGCACACACCACCTCACAGAATCTTTCAATTACACTTTGGTGTGTGGGTTGGAAGGACTGGTGCTAGCGATGTTCCAGAATGAAAAGCTCACACTCTATTCATGACAATCAGAGAAGACTGAAGGAGAATTAGCCTGAGAGACTAAAAGAAACCCCTCCCCCCAAAATGAAAAAGGTAGATGAGGAAGTGTAACAAGCCACTGCAGACAGGGGCATATCACTAAACTTCCAAAATCAACTTCTCATCAGTCTTGGTGCCTTGTCCCATCCTCCTCCCTCCCCCACTGTTTTCTTTACCATGTATTTTTTTGTTTTATTTTTCTCCATGTCCTTCTCTCTCTCCCTTTAAGTAGAAGTACTTTTCAATCCAGGCTGATTTTTCACTCCTCCTGAGAAAAAATGTGCTATCGTTTCACTTAGTCAAGATCCCTAAAAGATTTGATTACAGCTGATCACTTTGGCCCTAGCAGATTTTACTAACTTCACTAAAATGATAAAGCTTGTGGAATACTGTATTGGAAAATATAGGCATTGCTTATAAACTTAATGGAGTTGTTTCTCCCTTTGTCTATTTTTATCGTCCTTCAAAACAAATGGACTGACACTAATAAATCCTAAAATGGCTAATTTCATTATTTAATGGCTGAATGACACCTACGTTAGGGGCTATTTTCCTAGTAAATTCTAGACGGTTCTGACTACCTCAGAAATAATCTCTGTGCTGTACTATCATGCATCACAGAAGTCTTTTAACATTAAGGCAGATACGGCCCAAACAACGAGAATAAAGAGGAGACCTCGAGATTTGGCACATAGGAAGAACACTTTCTGCACAGAAAGCAGTCTCTTGAGGGGTAATCTTAATAAATTTAGATTTCCTTTTTCCAATTCCTTTGTTTTACTTAGTTTAAAGTATAACCAGTTCTTCTGTCCCATATATCCCTCCCACAGTGATCTGCAAAAAGGAATGCACGTGCCAGCAAAAGGTCAAATGTAAGGATGACTCTTCCCAGAGGTGAGACTAAAAAATCCCTTAGGTTGTTTTGGGATTGACAAGAGTGGCACAGAAGGAGGAACTAAATAGCCTGTGTTGTGCTTATGCCTTAAACTGCTGTTAAACTTGTATTATTTTTCCCTCTGTGTTTGAGGAGCACATATTCCCTAGAATATATATTCTACAGATTACTAAAATAGCCAGTGAATGACTATTAACTTTAAGGAGATGTTCCTTCTTCGGAAAATCCTCTGCCAATGAATCGCTGAAAATTACACATTAAGGCCCTTATTAGATCACTGTCAAAATGACAGCTGAACAGTGCAGCTATCATCTTTCTGAGTGTCTGCCTCTAGGTATCCACAGCTGTACTTTAATTTTTATTGCAGAGAGAGTTGGAGAGTGTGGCTCTCCAATTCCTTGCTTGGTTACAGGACTCTGTAGCAGATCTGAAAGAATTTCTGTTCCTGCAGCTTTCTCTTTGGAGTGTAAGACTAGTTAAATAAGTGTTAAATAGAAAAACAAACCCAAACAAGGTACATGAATGTATCTCTACTAATGTCATGCTGCTCTGTGTACCTGAACTCCCCACCCAGGTGCGGCCTTCCCTCAGGGTGAAAGGGAATGGCTTCTGTGTTCAGAGATCTATCCCATTTCATCATGCCAGTAGTTCTGTTTGTTTGCCGGTGTTCATGGGCTTTTCAGGTTGTGTGCAAAAGTTATTTTAAAGGAGGAGTGGACAGAAGGCAAAATCATTAACGCTAACAATTCTGGTGTTGCTCCTTAACATTTGCTCCCCAAATGTTTGGAGAGAAGAGGCTTTTGCCATTTTATTCTTTCCTGTCTTGCCTCCACACAGCTTTCTTTTGCATTAACCCATACACTTCCACAGTTTGCATAATTCTCAATAGTCAGACAAATAACACCATTTTTATAAATTACTGCAGAGCTGCTCTGAATCCATCATCCTCTGCTAACAGCCATGAGACATGTAAGTATAAGTGCATTGAAATCCCTAGACCTGCCTTCCTGGGCTGTTTAATTAGGCACGCGATGAACAACCATGCTTACATGGCCTGGCATTCATGTCTCCAGTAGATTAGCAATAGCTACGTGATGGGAAATACATGTGGAAAAAAGAGCAGTGATTTGTGGTGGAAATAAAAAATTGCCTTGGGAAAGTGAATTGCTTATTATTTAATCTTTCTGAAGAAGTTATATGTAATTAACTCATTTCATTTTTAGATTGCTGGTAATTAGGTGATCCATTGAGTTGCAAATGCATTTAACTATCGATTTCTTGCCAAATCAGCACAGGGCAAAACTAGTTTGTAGGCCTCGGTAAACCTGGGAAAGTTCAGGGGAAGTTGTTCTGGCCCAGAATAAAATAGGTGATTAAATAAAAAATGTGATAATAGTGATGATGAGAATGTTTAATCTCACAGTATTAAATAGTGCAGAGAAGATTGATGAGAGCTGAACTTTTTAGCAAAATCAGGGAGAAGAACTCTAGTGTAAGAGGCAACAAATTAAAAATAAGATGGAAAGAATGTCAGTGTCCTGCATCTGTTGAAGTACTCATCTTCTGGTACACTTTTCAAGCT
Source organism: Eurypyga helias (assembly GCF_000690775.1). Classification (NCBI taxonomy): domain Eukaryota; kingdom Metazoa; phylum Chordata; class Aves; order Eurypygiformes; family Eurypygidae; genus Eurypyga; species Eurypyga helias. Next base: position 46,164 of record NW_010262217.1, on the reverse strand, counting down.
TGTATTTTACTATCTGTTCTTGATTTCTTTGTGATCTTAATTCTCTTTCGTTTCTTGTGTGTTCTGTTGAGGACTTTACCTCCTTATTTTGTCGTCTTTCTTTTTTTTTCCCCCTTCTGCAGTTAATTTTCTTGAACATGTATTGTATTGACATCCAAACCAGGAAAAAGACCAGATAACATGAGTTCACAATACTGCTGCCAGTGTTTTCTATTATTCAGAATTTGGGGGTGCATGTCTCTGAAATGCTAAATTAATCGTTGCTCTTAACTGAGTGGGCTCTGCAGTTTCCTAGGATAAGGTTATGCCAGTGGGGTATCCTCAGATGATAGAACCTTTTCACAACCGTGTTCTGAAGGGTTTGCTTTTATCCTGTCTCCTACACCTCTCAGAAACTGAGGCAACAAAAAGGAGATGCAAAGCATTAGATACCTAATTTACATCCAAATATAGTAGAGGATAGCTTGGGAACTTAAAACATATTTGATTAATAAAAGGAATAATTTTTAAGCATTCTATCTGATTATGTTGGATTTGATTAAATATAAATATTTGATTAGATATAAAGCTCTAGGAAAGGATCAGATTTCCTGAGCTGTGACCATGTGTGAAAAAGGTTCTCCCTGTGAGTAACTAACAGTAACATAAACCTAGCTGCAGGCCCTTATCGGTCTGTTCCAGAGTATTTACTTCATTTGATATCACGGAGAATGTATTGTCAGTAAAGGTGCTTGTCATATCTCTCCTGGTTTTTCAAAGGTTAGTCATGCAAAAGACTATTTTTAGTCATGTTATTAAAAGATTTTGTTAAGGAGTTAATGCGTGTCTGTCCTTTGGTTAGACCTCAACTGGGACCTTGGTCTAATGTTTCTGTAGCTCATGAATATTAGCCTTTCTTTTGAATAGACCTAAGACACATGGAAAATCATCTCAAATACATGTCTCCTGTGGGTAAAAGTCTAAATGTCAAGCAATAGCATCAAGAGCCTTTAAAATTGGATCCTGTTCTGCAAAGAAGTATGTTTATGGGCACAGCAACTTTTCTTTTCCAAAACTGCCTACAGCCTACACATCTAAAATGAGGGCTGCTTTCTCAGCCTGTGCCAGATGTGTTCAGCTACCAGAAGCCTGTAAACTGTTTCTTGGATCTCAGCTACCACAAGAAAGCCATGACATTTGGCATCATGATTTGCACGTGTGTCAGCTGCATGAACTGACATAGGCAGTTTGGTATTCTTCACCCCCTGTTCACCATTTGCACTAAAAATAGGAATATGTGGGGACCCCTTAAGGAACTGATGGTTCATGTCATGTAACAGAATATCTGAAAAATACAACCTACAGAAATGTAGCAAAATATTTTAATGATATAGAGAGAATGTTGTTTTGGTTGTCACTCTCCTGCCTTTCATAAACTTCCATGAATCCTGGGAATGGTCATATGGAAACCCCATGTCTTGCTCCTTTTGGCAAGTGACAGGGAAAATGAGTTGCTGCTTTCGTAATTGTGTGTGCTTGGGACTGTCCACTTTCTCTTTTACCTGGCAGTTACCCTCCGTCATTGTAGTTTCAGGATCACTCTGTTTGCTACATACTTCTCTAAATTATCATCCCAAATCTGGAACAGACGAAATGGCAGAAGCATTAACTCCAACCTCTGAGCTACAGTGAAAGGGATAGAGTGCCCTCCTGAATCCTGCTCTTGGGCTGCATCAGTCTAAGCTGCATGGTAGGAGGTCAGATGTGCAGAGGTCATCTCAGGTTTAACTCCTCTGAAGTCCCAGTTTCAGTATAATTTACTCAATACATTACCAGGTATCCATGACTGAGTCAGTCAGGACATGGATCACAGCAGTAGGAACGCTCTAAACCAAGACCAGCCTGATGAGTTACTCATGCAGGAAGAGAACAGTCTGGCAAGATGCTGCTCTACTCTACTACTACTCTACTTTCCCTGGAAGTGAATTTTTTTTTTTTTTTTAAATTTAGTGAAACTTTTGATCTGCTTTAAATTGTATTAAGCAGTTAACCATGAAGGGCAATTGAATTTCTCAAAAATTTTGGGAGTGCTTTATGAAGTAAAAGGAAGGAAGAAGTCACTCGGGTGATATTAATCTGATCTCATAAATGAAGCAGCTTTTTGTTGTTGCTTTCTCCCTGCTTTTCTGGATCCAGTGGTTCTTAGGCTATGGCTATCCGGTCGAATTAGACCATGCAAATGTGTATGTAGCTGCATTTCAGGAGCATACCCTCCCCTCCCAAGTACATCTGCCCTACAGATTCTGTTCACAGGTTCTCAAAAGTTTCTCCTCAAGAGCTATCATTCTTTTGTATATTTTAGAGGTCCATAAACAGTTTTCGGTGTTTACTGGAAGGAAGCTTGTGGACAATGTTTTTGTATATATTGAAACTTGGTTTGTATCACCTATGAAATTTATAGAAATTCTGATTTATCTTGACATTGCTTCATGTATGGGTTTAAAGAGAAATGGTGAACAGTGTCTGTAGTCTGCCTCAGACTACTAAAGATCATGTCCCAAATGGATGTTCATCTTCGCTCAAGGCAGTAACTTTTTATTAGGAATAAATTCAAATATCTGGGAGGTGACATGACAGATAGTCAATCTGTGTCAGTATTATTCAAGAGCATCATGTTAAATTAAGAAATTAGCTATAAATACTTGTGCATCCATGAAGTTTAGCATCAGTGCTCTGCATTTTCATAAAGGAGATGCATTTACAGAGTCTTCTTCCCGCAGTGCACTTTCTACTTTGTTACAACACACATAGAGTGTTTTCAGTAGTCGTGACAACTCTCATCTGTGAAAGCACTGTTGTTTTTCATTCAGTACGTAATAGCACATTGACAAAAGCTCTGGTTTGGTCCGTTACTAAGCAAAGGAACAAAAATTTGGAGTACAGTTGGTAAAAGAAGAAACATTCCCACCTGCCTCAAATCAAGTGTCTCACAGAGATGATGTAAACACACTGATTTTTAAAAAAGACTAAGTATGCCACCACTGCTAAAAATACAGTGCCTAAAGTTATATGTTTTGCAATGGCATCTGGTTATTAACTTTTCCTTACTCACTCAGTGGTTGAAGAGACTCCTATATAAAACCTAGGCCTACTTTAAAACCTAGGGCTTTAATGAGCAAAAAGTGAAGTCAAGGCAGGTGGGAAAAGGAAACTAACAACTCGATTTGGTTGTTTTGTTACTTTGGCTCTCTTCCAGTGCTTTAACCCTTGTATAGGTTTAAACTACAGAGTGTCTTTGGCATTTTCAGCCATGTGAAATGTTTATACTAAACCCCAAACCATGTTTAACTAGCTTGGTTTCTCTAAAACTTTTCAGTGAAAGCACTACATTGTCTGTTTCATTTCAAGGATTGTGAGTGTCCTCTTGACACAAGTAATTTCACTAGAGATGGGTGATTAGTTTGGGGGGGGGGTTTCCAGCATTTTGGTGGGGAGGATGAGATGAAACTCAACAATCTCAGTGAGTTTAACTATGAGATAATAGTTTTCTTTAGAGAAGTCTTTTATTTGGGCAGTGCAAAGAGAAGTTTAAACATACTCAAACAACCCAGTGTAAATTAATCTGTTGAATTTTTTATATAAACATCTTGCCCCTTAAAAGCTTAGATAAGCCTCAAATGTGGTATGAGTAAGAGAGGGTGTTAACTGAAATTATATGATGATGTACTTGATGTTAGAGTTGGAACAATATCATATTTAGAAACTGAAAGGAAAAAGAAACCAAGTGGAAATTGCACTTCCATTTTGAAAAATTTTGAAGAGAAAAATCTTTGTGTTAATGCATTTGCTAGCTTTCCATGAGACCAGATGCAGTACTGCCTCACGTTTGGTGAATTGCACTGTCTTAGGTTCATTTTAGTCTATCACCTTTATTGCCATGTGTACCATCTTATCTAACATCACAAGGTGTTAAATGATGTCGCTTGTACCTGGAAGTGACAGTATATACATCTAGGGATCAAAATACTCAAAACATTTAGCACAGCATATGCTGCCTGTGGAAACTTACTTTGTGAAAATACGCAATTTAGCTCTGAATAAAACAGAAAAAAAAAAAAAATTGCACAGCTGGTACTCTTCATCTCTGCTGATCCCAAGCGGCAGGCTAAACAAACAGGAAACAAACCCTTCTGTTCACTATTCTCCTCCCTCTCCCCCTACCCCCACCATTGAACATAGTTTTGTCTCATTACAAAATGCAGGAACAGAATGCAAACTCAGTTTCTTAGTTATTCAGGACAGCTAATGGTACTGGTGAGTTAGCCAGGGTGTCCATATAATTCCCACTGTGCTCATAAGTGGGCAGCTGAGTATGATCCAATGAACACCAAAGTATTTTCAACTCTGTAGGTACTAAAAGGCTGTTATGTTGATGATTAGGTGGCCTAGATGAAGGTTTTACAGACTGTGAATGAACAGATATGTTTCATTTTCTGGCTGTGCTATAAAATCTTCATCATCATGTAGTGTGTCTGCCTCTAACTTTCTCAGGGATGTTGATAATACTTAATTTTTAAGTTTTCTGGGGACAAAGTAATCTTTAAGAGAAAGTGCTAGTGTTAGTCTGAGTTCTCTAAATATTCTTTAAGGTATTTTTGTTCTAGTGTGAATTTACTTTGAATAAACACTAATTTGTTACTAATAGTAATAGTATTTACCGTTTAACAGGATACCGCCTGCCTCTGATGTATTCCAATCGGCACAGCACCTGGCATAACACATGTCATGACTGGGTGTCACAGATGCTGCCAGCATTGCTTACATGGCAATAAGTACTAATGCATGTGCCTAGTACAGGTGTCACATGGGACACACACAGTGGGAATAGTCACTGTCATGAAGGAAAGAGCTCAATAGTGGAGTATAACCAGATTTCTATACTGAGATTTTTTACATGTTCATGCCATCCAGAAGGACCTGGACAGGCTGGAGAGGTGGGCCACTGCCAACCTCATGGAGTTCAACAAGGCCAAGTGCAAGGTCCTGCCCCTGGGTTGGGGCAATCCCAAGCACGAGGACAGGCTGGGTGGAGAAGGGATTGAGAGCAGCCCTGTGGTGAATTACTTAGGGGTGTTGGTTGATGAGAAGCTCAACATGAGTCAGCAATGTACACTTGCAGCCCAGAAAGCCAACCATATACAGGGCTATATCAAAACAAGCATGACCAGCAGGTCGAGGGAGGTGTTTCTCCCCCTCTGCTTTGCTCTTATCAGACCCCACCTGGAGTTCTGTGTCCAGCTCTGGGGTCCTCAACATCAGAAGGATATTGACTAGTGGGAGCAAGTCCTGAGGAGGGTCACAAAGATGATCAGAGGGCTGGAGCACCTTTCCTGTGAAGGCAGACTGAACTGGCGTCGCTTACTCAGGAGAAGGAGGGGAGACATAATAGCAGCCTTCTAGTACCTAATGGCAGCTACAAGAAAGCTGGAGAGGGACACAGGGTAAAACTTGGGGGAAACTTGTGAAAACAAGAGGGACACTTGTAAAAACCAGGTATTGTAGTGACAGGAAAAGGACTAATGGTTTTGAACTAAAGAAGAGTAGATTTAAATTAGATAGGAGGAAGGAATTCTTCCCGGAGAGGGTGGAGAGGCACTGGGACAGGTTGCCCAGAGAAGCTGTGGATGCCTCATCCCTGGAAGTGTTCAAGGCCAGGCTGGACGAGGCTTTGAGCAACCTGGTCCAGTGGAAGTTGTCCCTGCCCATGGCAGCGGGATTAGAATTGGGTGATCTTTAAGATCCCTTAAACCCAAACTGTTCTGTGATTCTATGATAGGCAAGGGAGAGGCAGTGGGCTAGCCATACGTTAGGGAGTGGTTTGATTGTCTAGAGCTTAATGATGGTGACAACGGGGTGCAATTTTTATGGGTAAGAATCAGGGGGAATGCCAACAAGGCAGATGTGGTAGGAGTCTGTTAGAGACCACCCAACCAGGATAAAAAGACAGATGAAATATTCCATAAGCAACTGGGAGAAGTCTTATAATTGCTTGGCCTTTTTCTCGTGAGGGACTTCAACATATTATATGTCTGCTGGAAATACAATACAGCAAAGAAGAAACAGTCTCAGAGGTTCCTGGAATAGCTTCCTGACAGAGCAGGTGAGGGAGCGAACAAGGGAGGGTCCCCCACTGGACCTGTTGTTCATGAACAGAGAAGCACTTGCGGGTGATGTGATGGTTGGAGGCCGTCTTGGGCACAGTGACCATGAAATGATAGAGTTTTTGATTCTTGGTTAAGTAAGGAGGGGGGACAGCAGAACTGCTACCTGGGACTTCTGGAGCGCAGACTTTGACCTGTTCAGGAGACTGGCTGACAGAGGCCCTTGGAAGGCAGTCCTGAAAGGCAAAACAGACAACACATCTGACTCAGGAATTCTCTGATCAGCAACCTTCTAAAGGTAAATAGAGTTTTATGGAGAAGTAACATTGCACAGCTAGGCACTACCAAATGGAGGTTTTTGGGTTGGATAGACCAGTATGGCTTTTCTTGCCTATGTAAAAGCTTGAATGTATAAAAGCCAAATGGTTCTTGTCCTGTGATGTTACTGGAGGTGATGTGAAGGTGGTGTGCTCACAATCTAATAGTGATCTAGTATGTCCTTCTTGGAGGCAATGTATGAGTCTAAGCCACACTACATGCTATATATGTTCAGTCAGTTTTCACTCAGTTTGAAACATTAGCAGAGCAAAAATTCATCTTTTCAGAGTATTTTAAAAGGAAGGTGATGTTTTCCATCAATAAATTAGGTAAGTTGAGTTTGTTAAGATTTAAAATGTGCTTTCAGTCGTCTTTTGTAAGATTCCAGGGAACAATTGTATTTTCTTCCTAAAGGATGAGCCTAATTTAGAAGCTCTGTCGTGGCTCATTTTTGGTATATCAAAAATGCCATTTTAAAAGTTTTATATGACTGTGAAGAAAGTCTAATAAAAAGAAAAATAAACATATCCCTGTGGTTTACACTTTGAGCATATAGCAAACATTGCCACTACTCTCAACAGATTTAAAGATGCCAAGTATTTCATAACCTGGGTTGCACACAGTAGACTTTACTTAAAACATATGAATGAAACGGAAAGGTCGTGATCATGCCATCTGGCACATGGCTCTTATCCGAGTGAAAAAGTTCCAAATAAATAGGAGATGAGGCCAAATATCTCAAAGTGCTAAAAATATCTTTTTCTTTAAATAAGCAACATGTCAAACACAGTGAGTTTTTTTTACTTGTAAAAATACAGAAGGTGGAGAAAGAACGCACCATCCTGAGGGAACAGCTGCTGCACATCATGCTATCTAAAGACAGGGGCTGTAGTCCTGGTGCTATTCCAGTGTTGGTTTTTTCCAGGCAAATCCACAGAAAGATAGCAACATGTAAACATTATCCAAGTATCATAGCTTTTAATTTTTTGTTTCAACACTGACTCTCCCTGTAGAACCTCAGTTCTGTTGCCCCAGTTATCATGAATGCATCACTATGGTGTTGCACCATGGCTACATACTGCTTTGGAGTCTGTCAGCTACTTGAGCTTTCCTGTTCATCACTGAAAGTTATGGCCCCAGGAATAAAGCAATTAGATTGGACTCTATAGCATTTTCTTCTCTATCTGCCAGCATACTTCACCTGAGTGAGTGACATTCACACTTCATCAGGTTTTGGGGATTTGCCCAGAGAAGCTGTGGATGCCCCATCTCTGGATGTGTTCAAGGCAGACTGGATGAGACTTGGAGCAACCTGGTCTAATGGAAGGTGTCCCTGCCCATGGCAGGGGGGTTGGAACTAGATGGTCTTTAAGGTCCCTTCCAACCCAAACCATTCCGTGATTCTATAATTCCAGTTAGCAGTTGGACGGTTAAGTATACTTCTGGCATTCATGTAGTCACTTTTTGTACCCATACAGCATTCTGCACCACAATTTCCACAGCGTACCTCTATATTTATGAAGAAAAATGAGCTTTTTTATTTTGATCCTGCCATCTCACCTTCAACTCTACATCCCTTATTTTAGGACAAAAATACTACAGACGAATCATAATGAAACAGTAAAAGACCTGTTTTCATGCTGCCCATCAAGGCACTGCCCATCAACTGCATGGGGTTTGGATTGATACACACATTTGCCCACCTTTTGCCCGACATGAGGTTGGGCTTCAGTTTTAGCATAGCAGCAGATGAACTACCCTGGAGGTCATCAGGCTGGGGCACTAGCAGTAACCTGTACGGCGTGGTCTGAGCACTTGCTCATTTGTGTAAGAGAAAAAGGCAGATAGGCAGCTTACTGCTAAAGGGGGCTGACTTCCATGTTGTAGTTTGGCTGCTACTGTTACAGGAGATCGCTTATTTATAGCTGTAATTGCAGTGGCTTTGTGTGTCTGAATATGCTTCGGTGACTCCAGATGAAGGCCATCTCTTTCAACCTCCTCATTCTAGTTTGGATGGGAATTCTTGCACAAGCACTTTAAAATTTCCTTGGGGGTTTTCTGAGGAAAGAAGACTGTCAAGCCTGTTTACCTGATTTACCTGACCTGGACTTAGACAAACTTAGCACCAATAGGAAGTGTACAACCGTTATTTTGGAACCCGGTACTATACAACAGATGTTAATTTAATTCTTCGCAGTGTCCATGTTTTTAAAGTCCTGCATCTGTCACAGTACTGGAGATGGCTGTTGGCTTTAGATACCAGATATGAAACACTCTTCAGTAAAGAAAATTCTCTTAGTACTGCTGTGCTCTGATTGATGTCCTCCTCTGCCCACTTTTCATAAATAAGCAAATGCCATGCATATTCTCATGTCAGCTTCCCATTTGTGAGAAAGCCAGTGCATGTAGGCTGGAGGGAGACACTTCAGTGTGTACACAGCCTTTCTCTGGTGTTAAAACTGTTTCTCACTGCATCTTTCAAAAGTAAAATAAAATCCTTGGATTCCCAGGTTTAAAATAAGTCTGAGTAGAAAAGATGTGCATGTGTATTTCCTAATGAAAGAAATATAGGTACGGAAAAATGAGCAAATTACTATATTGTGGAGGTAGTAATCGGTTTCATCATTTTGCAAAACTATGTCTTACATTTCATTTTGGAAAAATCACACTTTCTCCTTTATATTTTAAATACAAAAATGGGTTAAAAAATCATTAATTCATGGGAGGTAGTTTCTTGATGGAAATTGAATCACTTTTGGTTGTGCAAGTATTTGTAGCTACCTCCAAAATAATTGGGGTCACAGTTAATGCAGTTCTTTAGATCACCCCGTGCACACTACTATCCACAGAAACGCAAAATAACAACCTGAGCAAATTATTTCCATTAATGCCGTTTGGAGATGATATTCATTACCAAAGTCTGGAAAATAGATTTCTCTCTCAGAACAGAACCCTTGATGGAGGAAATCAAGGCCTTTATTTTCCAGACGGAAAGCCAGCAATACACTAGCATGCACTTCAAACAATCCCTTCGTAGGAGATAAAAATATGGCTAAATTCTTGTAGTAAGAAGTTCAGTTATTACCACACAAGTACTGAAGAGTAACTAGCCTTTTTTTTTTTTTTTTTTAATATGTGATATGGCAACCAGCCACTTAGTGAATAGTTTGGGCGTAGAAAAAAAATCTTCAATTAGTGGTGACAAGTCAATATATACACCTCGAAGTAGGTGAGTCCCTAGATACCTGTGTCTCTCATTTCTATGCGAGTAGCTGGTTACTAGATATTGCTCTTGCCAGTCTTCTGATTGTTAAGGCTTGTGCACATGCTGACCTATCACATCCATACTGCTCACTGACATACAAAGCCTCTTGATGTCAAGAATCAGTGCGTAGCTCTATTTTTCATTTGCCTTTTTAAATCACTTTCCATAACAAAGCTTAGTCAGCTGTGCGCTATTACCCCAGCTGTGATGCCATGTGTCTCTGCATGCAAGGACTCATTCATTACATCTGTCTGAGGGGTCTGGTTCTCTTGGCAATGACTTCTTTCTGCTTCAGAAAACTGTTTGCAAGTGAGTGACTAAAAGGAGTCTAGCCACTTGTGTTGTAAAGTTTTTGACGTTTCTGGATAAATGCCCCATCAGAGGCATTTTAAAAATTTATGCTACCGTTAACACAACTGGAGCTAGGAAGGCCCTGTTCTTTTCTGGTTTTTTTTCTCTGCAAAGCCATTAATTTCCTTTCTTCTTACTTCACTCTCCTTTTTCCTGGAAACTCTCTCTTCTGTTACCAGAAGTGGTCTACTGTCCTTTATGTAAAATCTGGAATTCTAGGTGAAGAGCAAGACTTCAGTATCTGTCTGCCAGGTAAAAAGTGCTTTATATTAAAAAAAAAAAAAAAAAAAAAATCAGGATCACTTGTGTTTATTTTAGTTCTAGAGAAGATTAACATTCCTGCATTTCCTGGCTAGCTCTCATCCTGCAAAACGGTTTGTTGGAACCTAATAGATGTTTTGAACGCAGAGTAGACTGGTCTTTCACTTGTTTATTAGCCTTATAGCACATTCCTGTAAGTGAGTGTTATGACATTCACTGTTCAAGGACAAACTATACACACTATTTCATATTGAAATGTGAGTCAGCATCCCTAAACCTTTAAATGTTATTGAATACATTTGTTAAACTGGCATCTCTGCAGAGACCTTAATTGGAAAAGATGCCGTCAGAGCAATTGTGTTTTTCTGTAATTCATCAAGAAACAAAATTCTGAATGTGGTAAATCCAGGCACTACTTACCCAATAACAATAAACCTAAGTGGAGTCTGAACAGTATTAGAAAGTTATTCTCCTCTGTGTCCTAAAAACAGAAAGGAAAAATGGACTGAAAAGCTATTTGTTTTATGTCAGCTATGACCTAATTATACAATATACTTATGAAGTAGAGATATAAATATACAAGGTATGCTTTTCAGAAGAACTCTGTATTGTAAACTTATTTTTCTGTTTCAAGGGTAAAATATTTTGCTTCAAATAAGTCATGTTTCACTGTCATATTTGCCTATTTTTTTTGTTTTAAAATAATTATTAATTTTAATTCTAGAGATAAATTAACAGAAACAAAAATCTGAGATTTTTCTGAAAGAGGCAGAACTATGAAACTGTGTTGGTTATGGACTGTAGCCCTCCACGCCAGCATTGGGCAGCTGATCCTGGCCAAGTCTCCCAAGCTCTCCTCATCAGCTGCTCTGGTCGCTTAATCATCTTAGTGGCCCTTTGCTGAAACCACTCCAGTTCGTCCGTAGGTTGCTATTTGGTTTTGGTTGTTTTGTTTTGTTTTTTTTGACTGCACAGTTGAGAACTGGACCTGTCACTTCAGTTCTGCTCTCACCACATCTGAACAGGGAAGAAGGATTTCCTCCCTTCACTTGGTGACATGGAATAGCATATTCCTCCTGGATCACCTGCCCCTGCTTCCTCCTCTTGTACACTTTCCTTTCATGTCTGAGTTTTGTCAGGAGCTCCTTGTCGATACATGCAGGCCTCCTTACTATCTTTGCTTGACTTTATACGTGTAGGGGTTGATCATTCTTCAGCTTGAGGCTGTTATCCTTGAAACCAGCTCTCCTGCATCCCTTTCTTCCTCAGAACTGTATCCCATGGGATTCTTCACAGCATACTGTTCTGCTTTCCTCAAGTCTGCAGTTGTCATCTTGCCTGTTTTCTTGTTCTTTCCTCACAGAATCCTGAACTCTGCTATCTCATGGTTGCTGCAGGAAGGCTGTCCCCAACCTTCATTCACACCCCTGACAAGTGACTACTTGTTTGTGTCAGGGCCAGCAGAACACCTCCCCTCGTCAGCTCCTTGATCACTGGTGTTAGGAAGCTGTTGTCGATGCACTGCAGGAGCAATGCATTTATAAACCTGGATTGCTTTTGCCCTGCTGTGCAGTGCCTCCAGCAGATAGCAGGGTTGTTGAAGTCCCCCATAAGGACCAGCATATGTAAATGTGAGGCTTCATGCCTGACATACCCTTCTGAAAGTCCCTGTATCTATCCAATGGGGCATTCCAGTTGTATGAGCTATCACATCACATCACATCCTTGTGATCCCAATGAGATCGTAGCCCTGCAACTACACATCCACCTCAATTTCCTCCTGTTTATTCCTCATCCCACAGGCATTAGTCTACGAATACTTCAGATGGGCACCCAGTCATGCTGTTTTCCCAGAAGTGGTGTGAAAACTTTCGGCATATGAGCCTAAATATCTCATCATTCGTCTGTTTGTCTGTCAACTGAAAGGCCATAGAATGTGTTTTTCAAATGGTTATTGCCATTAAAGTTGTTGATGATAACATCCTTGAAAGTTTGAATAACTGACTGAAAATCCCTAAGATTATCTGGATTTGTTAATCTATTTTAAATCTGGTTTAAATCTGGCCCAGAAAAGGGCTTCATCGTGATTTCTCAGGTTTCTGAAAATGGTCTTCTGTCTGCTTCGAAGTAATGTCAGAGGGCTTGTGTGATTTTTGAAGTAAGATGATGAAATATATTTCTGTTAGCACAATATTGATCTTAGGCTTACTTTAAAGGTTTTAGAGTTCTGTCAGATCTTTCACTGAGCATGGACTGAGTTCATAATGAAATATAAACACAGAGAAGGTCTTGTGGTTTTGAGTTTTGCTGCAAACATTAAAACAGCATTAGTTGGAGTCCTTGTTAACAGGGCAAGTTGTTTCTTTGTTTGTCGGTAGTCTAGTGAGTGAGTATAAATTGCAGTGCCAAGACCAAGCAGCATAGTAAAAAAATTGTCCCTTAACTGTAACAGTTTTAATCTGCTTACTAATTATTGGTGTCATTTAGCTGGCTAAGACATTTGTAATAGTAAAATATTTCTTGATAAAATAATGACAGTGGATTACAAAAAATGGGATTTTGAAGTTTTTTTTTCACTTTTTTCTGCTGGTATTAGTATCTAATTCTATACCTGGTTTAGTCTGATCAAATGACAACGATTTACAAAGGAGTTGATCAGAAACTTTGGTCCAGTATTATAAATTCTTCCCCATTTTCAACAGCTAACAATGGCAGATGCACAGAATGCTTCGTGAACCTGACTGATTGGGAGAGCAGTCCTTTTGGACTCCTTTTTCTTTAGCTTGTAAATACAACTCTTCCAAAGGAGCAGAAGGAAGAAATACGATCTGAATGTGTCTGTGCAGTCTTTCAGATCAAAACTCAAGATTTGGTGACTTCAGTTTGTGTTTAGCATATCTGGGGAAACAAAGGAGGTAGAAAGACCAGAATGAAGTAGGATTTTGATCTCTCTCTTCGTAGATACTCCTTAAGGAGTTAACAGTAATTTACCACCCTACATTGGTAATAGGATATTGTTGTCAAACTTCCATAACACAGCAATGTGAACAGTAGCAATGAGTGCAATTATGTATTTTACAACCAGACAAGTTTGGCTTCATATGCAGAAAACGGGGGTTTGTTTCAAATCTAATAAAGAAATTGTAGCACTAGCAACAAATTCGTTCTTAGTGTGTGTTGATGCGACCAGGTATCCAGAACTCAGTAAGTATAAATAAAAAAAAATATAAACAGAATATATATAAATACTCTATGTATATATAAATAGATGAATGTGGTCAGACAGAGGTTAAAATAACGTGATAAGTGGTTGAAGTATTTTTTTCTAGTTTTTCAGCTTATGCTTGATGCAGTCAGAATCTCATTATTAATTTTAAAGCTTGGCTATCAGTAGTATATTTGTATTGCAAAGACAGGGGAGGGGATTAAATCTTCCTATCTTTCTGTCATCATTGCTGTCACTAAAGTAATCTGGAGTGTGGACCCAAGAATTTTATACAAAAGAATGTATTCTGAGGCCTAGCTCACAAAAGTCTCACCTAGTTAACATGGCTTTAACTGGTGAAAATGGAGATTTGATGAGCAGTAAGACCCTATTCAGGATAAGTAACACTGACAGAATCAAGCAACTGACAGAGCGAAGGTGAAAGCTTATCATTCTTTACTGAAGAATAAGAAATAAGATAGTATATTTAGGCTTTTATAATGAAAAACATTTCAGTAAGTAGTGTTCCTCAAAGGAGACAGAAATAATAGCACATTGATGTTTGTGTTTACAATGTCTTAATAATTTACAATAGATTCTAATATTCAGTATTTCTTTCATTGCCAAATCATGGAATCCTGGAATAGTTTGGGTTGGAAGGGACCTTAAAGACCATCCAGTTCCAACCCCTCTGCCATGGGCAAGGACACCTTCCACTAGACCCAGGTTGCTCAAAGCCTCGTCCAGGCTGGCCTTGAAGACCTCCAGGGATGGGGCATCCACAACTTGTTGGAATCAGGGTTTTACTTTGCTCTTTGTCATTGCTGATTGATCAATTTCATTACTGGACTATACTAGCTTAGATCAGCTGTATATGCATGTTCTCAGGCATTCTAAATGCAAAATTTACATTGCAAAGCTTAATTCATGCTTAAAATCAAAGAATAATTTGGTTGGAAGGGGCCTGTGGAACTCGTGTGGTCCAGTCATCTCTGCTCCCAGCAGAGCCAAATTCAAAGTTAAATTACTTGTGGGATTACTAGTTTATTTATATAGTATGATGGGTCCAAAGCCCAGCATAAGCTTTGGTTTCAAACATAGGAAATGCTGCTACTGCAGTTCTCACTGCTTATTTTGTGGCCTTTCCCTGCACTGTTGCAGCAGAATGAATGCTGTAATGAGAGTGAAATGCAAATAATGGTCCCTAAGCAGTCTGACTGTTTACACTCTCCTTGGAGTGCTCCAAAATCAACCCATATTGTCTTTCCAGTAAAGCATTGTTGATATTAAACTTCTACCAACCTGTTTCTGAAATCCTTGGAGTCAGTAAAAACTTGGCCAAATAAAGGACTTCAGGCTTTGGCTTCTGAGCAAATCTCTGTTGGTGAGATAATTTTAAAACTTCACTGAAAACTGCATATGCAGAGTAACATCTTTAGATTTGGCATTTAATGTACTTGAAAATGAAATAATTCTCATAAACGAGTGGCTGAGTTCAGTCATTGCAAGAGCAATTCCCTCCTCTGTTTCTAAAGCAAGGAACATTCCCTAGCAGGTTTTCAATTTTCAAAGGCATAGAACTTGAGAAGAAAACATTATAGATTCAATTAAATAGTATTCAGAAAAATCTGCCTGGTTCCTGGTCTTTTATTGTATTCAGTAATACTGGCAGGGCAACGTGTGTTTGTAAAAGATAAGGTCGTAGCTCAGACTGTTGCCTAAGCAGTCAGTCGAGGCTGTGGGTCCAGCCTCTTGTTATCCAATGCCATTGGATATTTTTTACTTCTCATTCCCTGTGACCGCTTCCTCATGCCATCAAGGTCAGACTTGCCAGTAATAATGATTCCTGCAATTTGTCCTCCTTTGGAACTCTGTCTAAAGGCATTTAAGAGAATTTGCTTATGTTTCAAGGTCACAGAAGGCACAGGGAGCTTAGGAATTTTGAGTGGCATGTCCTACTCAGCTATGTCAACTGGTCTGAGAACGATGTCCATTCTCAGACTGACCTTGCAGATGCCTGCACTAGTAAACTGCCCTCCAAAACCAAAGGCTTGTGAAGAAGTATATTTCAGGTAACTATTAAACCCACATGCTTCTTACGGTTATGAATTAGTCACTGCAGATGGTGGACTCAGTTTATCTTTTACCTGTTCTTGCTTTATAAAACTTTCTATAAATTGTTAAAATAGTTGAACAAAATGTAAGCCAGTCGATGTTTGAGATGCCCACACTGAGAAGAGGCCTCTGCCTTCAAGTACCTCCTACTGTACAATGCAATGTCAACACAAGTATTATATCTACACACCAAACTCAGACTGAAAATACGAAACACACGAGTTTTGTTCCTGCTCGTCAAAGTTGCTTTGCTCGCTGGAAGCAAACTTGAACACATACTGTATAAAATGCAGTATGCATACCTTGTATAACATATGCCAATTTGAAAGGCAGTGATCCCATAGTTAAATAGAAAGTGAAATATAAAAGTTTTCCAATAATGTTATAACTGAACTATGTATCCATTCTCATCTGGCTGTGAAATAAATTATAATGCATTTCCTGTGAAATCTAAATGTTCCTGTATTATCAGGAAAACAGACTTCCATCTGTTTCCAGGAAGATTTTTCATGAAAACCCCTTTATTTAATGACAACAAGCATTAATGGCAGTTTTATCAAAGTGAAATATGGGAAAATATTAGTAATGTAGTTATCTCAAAAGTGCAAGTTATTTACGCTTAATTTCTATTTGAAGGGACCTCACTTTTAAAGAATCAGTCCAATAAGGTTTCTAGGCTGATATCCTTGACCATGTCAGTTTTGCTGGCTCCAAATCTTCAGCCCCTCTTTGGGTCCCTTTCCTAGTTTCAGTTCAGAATGGTAGTTGTGAGGTTCAGCACCAATGCACATGCATCACGTGGCATCACATGCATCACACATCCTTACACTGAGACTGAACAGTTATCTTGGCTTTCACTGGATCTTAACGTTGAGTTTTTCTTCTCTTCCTGCTTAATAGAAACCTTGTGTTCTTTCTCTCTGTCTCCTGAAGTGCGCACAGAACAATTCCAGATGTGGGTTTTTTTCTTCCTCTTTTTCCATCAAATGTGCATCTTTTGTACAGCTCAAAAGACAACATTTCATGCAATATAGTAACTGGCTGGCAGAGTCACAAGCAGCTGATACTGAGGGTAGTCCTGCACTGACATTCCTCTCCTTTTTCCCACTGGGCAGTATATTACTGAGTCGTTAGTGACTTAGCTTTTCTGTGGTTTGAGTACTCTTGATTTGCAGGGAAACTTGTAAATACATAAACTATAATGGTTTAAAATATAAAATAAAAAGTCAAAATTAAAGCATTGATTTGAACATTAGCATTATTTGGAGGAAAGAAGTGTTTTCATAACCGTTTTAGTGGTAACTCTGTAATTAGCATTTTTTAAAAAAATAAACCCTCAAGATAATAGAGAATTGTTTGGGTTTTTATTTATCAGGATTTCAGTTGGGGTTACTTGTTTACTTCTGTTACTGGGGTGATTGTATCATAAGGTCTTTTCCAACCTAAATGATTTTATGACCTTATGACTCTATAAACACTTACAGCACTACAAGAAATCAATGACATCTGGTTCCCTTCTATGTTTTAAAGATCTGAGTCTGTCATCTCCAGATCAGGAAAAGAAATGAACCCTAAAATGAGCTCTTGATTTTTTATTTCACCCTACAGATGCATAGTAGATTGCTAATAAACTTCTATTTAATAGAAGTTTCAGAGATTAAAAGGAAATTGTAGATATTTGTGGTTACTTTTAAAAAGATCTAAATGCATCTTTAACAGAAAAATATTTGTATACTTAATAAAAAAACCCTATGTAGGTCCTCAGTAAACATGTAATTTTATTCATATTAGGCTTTATTTCCCTGTGGCTTTCTGGTTTTTTTCCCTCTTATGCTTGACCCAGACTTTACATAGCGTCACAGAGTGGAAGGGGTTGGAAGGGACCTCTAGGGGTCATCTAGTTCAACCCCCCTGCCAGAGCAGGATCACCTAGAGTAGATCACACAGGAACAAGTCCCGGTGGTTTTGGAAAGTCTCCAGAGAAGGAGTCTCCACCACCTCTCTGGGCAGTCTGTTCAGGGCTCTGTCACCCTCACAGTGAAGAAGGGTTTCCTCATGGTCACGCTGAACCTTCTTTTTTCCAGTTTATGGCCACTTTTCCAGTTTAGGCCCACTCCCCCTTGTCCTGTCACTGGGTACCACTGGGAAGAGCCTGGTGCCATCTTCCTGACACTCACCTGTTAGATATTGATAAGCATTGTTAAGTGAAAAGTATTGCTGAACTAGGAAAGCAATTTTGACCATCACCTGTTTTGTCTACTGAAACATGGTCTGATTAAAAAAAGTCTAACAACATTTCAAACGTAAAACTCAAACCAATATTATTTTATAGAATTTGTTTTGAACTGTGCATTGAAAGTTGGATAAATAGTTGTCTTCTGGGGTATTTTTATAGTAAAGGAATGAGAGTATCTTCTTCTATAATCAAAGAGAATAAATTAATATTGGCAAGAAAAAACTTTCATATATTCTGATGCATCTTTGGCCTGGGGATACCTGGCACTCAGGAGACTTAGAGAGCAGCTGGGCTAGCAAAATTTAGATTCTAGAAGCTGCCAGATAACACACAGAAAGATGGAAGTGTGGATATGCATCAGCCAGAAGGGTTGTGTTGAAACAAAGAGGGATTGAGAGATCCAGGGATACCTAGTTACTGCAGCGAAGGGACACTTTCAGTACCTGAAGACCAGACAGCATTCATCAGGGAGTTCTAAAAGAAGTCAAATATGAAAAATAAGCACTTACTAACTGATTACTTACCTTTTTTGTCACCCCACATTCTAGAAGTATAGAAGCTGGGAAAAGTGACAACACTTTATAGAGGATAACAGGAAGAATCTGAGAACAAACCTGATTTCTGAAGTGGAGGCAAATCAGTAAAAATCTGATAAAAGTATAGAAACTATTTATGCATGAAAAGAAAGATCCTATGTTGTTCTTGCAGAGGGGCTTACGACAATCAGTAACATATGGATAAACAGCAGTTCAGCTGATATATCTGAATTTCAAAAAAAAGCTTTAGACTTAATTCCTTATCACAGGTTCTTCCAGAAACTGAGCTGACAAGGAATTAAAATGGGAGATATTACCATTATATGAATCAGTGATGTCTTCTAACCTTTCGAACATTGTATGCATTTTGATATGGTCAGCTCATCTCAGAAAAATATGGTAGAAGTAGAAGAGGCTTATGGGCAGGGTGACAGAGATACCAAAACTTCCGTACGAGAAGATACTAAGAACAGAAAAGGCTCCTCATCGTGCTCTTCGATGAGGAGGGATGTGATCTGGGTTTGCAGTCATGAGTGGCATGGAAAACATGCATAGGACGCTACTTCAGTGTTTCTCACAATCCAAGCATTAATAGCATATTTAAAATGAATGCAAGTATATTCAAATGCAAAACACTGCTGCAGATGAAAACAGTGTCACTGCCTTCAAAGAGAAGTTCTGTCACTTCACGGGGAAAAAGGTCCATCAGCAGCTATGAAATAAACGTAAGCTGTGCAAACTGGCTCAAAATGATGTCCCTTTATTGCCCATTGCAGGAATTTAGGAGAGAGTACACCAGTGGATGTACCACCCTGTGCTTGCTGTGTTCATATGTTTTTTTTTCCTGAGAATCCACTTCCAGTCACTTTTAGAGACTCTATGGTTATTTTTATGTTTGTACAGGAATATGAAAGTTGGAAAAAAGTTGTTATCAGAGAAAATAGAAAGTAATGAACAGAAGGGAAAGATATCAGTGAGCCATGGAAAAGAGATGCTTGAAAGAGAAATAAAGAAAGATACAGATGGGCAGAAGGCAAGATTGTGGCAGAAAATTGAGTGGAAAATTGGGAGAGAGGAATTTGCAAAAGGGAGAAAAATGAAATATGTATAAAGGAGAGTAGAGACTTCAAAGAATGGTGAATGAATACGTGATTGTGGAAATGGGAGAAAATCTTGTGTATCTGAATAGTGGAAACTCAGTGTAGTGTAGAAAAGGTTTTATTGCTTTTTCTTTTTAATTATATGCAGAGACTTTGCAGGTCACCTGGATATGGTAACATGTCATGTGTGGCTTAGTAAGAGAGTATAGTACTTTGGAAATTAATTTCTCATGTGCCCAGGGCTATTCATTTATATGCTGGGGAATTTCACTTCTACGACGATGTCAACCAAACAGCTGTGTTTCTGGACAACTAGAGTCACTTCTAAAGTTCAAATTCTGCCAAATCTAATAAGACAATATCAGATATATTCAGATCAAAACTGCCTCCTTTTAATCTTCTTGTTTCCAATTTTAACATGAGTGTCAGGACAGAAGAGCTCATTTGGAAAAAAAAACAAAAACAAAAACAAAACCGGCATGTATCTCTCTGCATAGGGTAAATCCTTGCTAAATCATCTGTGATAAAGCCTTGCATTTGAAATCTGAGAAGCAATCTTGTTCTAATCCTTATTAACTTTAATTCTTACATCACTCACTATTCACATTACCAAAGCACGTAAGGGACTAGTCCTTATTACCGTATGAAGTTCTTCACAGTTCTGTGTAAACTAACAGTAGAAGTCAACCTAAGAAGAAAATTTTTAACTTATGGGAGAAAGAAGCAAGTTCTCTGCTGGTGTAAATTGACATTCCTCTGTTAAAGTTAATAGACTAGGCGAATTAACGTTAGCTGAAGGTGCAAGGTTGGTATGCTTTTCTTTTTCTCTCTACAGATCAGTCATTTGCCTTGATACAGTACTCTTTATGCAAATATATAAACATGATTAATCACTATGAATTATTAAAAACAGTGCTTGAAAGATAAATAATAAGCAGAATGTCTAAAGCAGGTAAGAGCTGTGCAGATTGCTTCAGAGAAGACAGAGTTCCATGAATTAGGGTAATAGTGGGCAAGGAATTAGACACTAAATGAACCAGGGATGTATTTCCTACCCAGTGTGCACGTGTAAATGCCCATAATCACAGATCTGCACACAC
>NW_010262217.1:24125-25524 GCF_000690775.1 Eurypyga helias | reverse complement strand
GGAATGCTGAAAATGCCAGAACACAACTTTGCCTTTCTAATCAGGTTATGGAAATAGTAAGTGGAGGGCAAAACATCTGCTAACACTGTCCTGTGAAATAAATTGAAATAACTTAAAATAGTGCTCAACATGTCTAGTATACTTGAATACCACTCAGATAAAGCAGGGCATGTTATTTTTCCTGAAAATAATATTATAATTTTTGTCTGAGTAATAATTTCAGTTAACTCTTCATGTTGTCACAGTTTTCCTTCCCCTGGACCTAATAATTAGACAATACTTTAAATAGCATTTTACAGTGTTGAAATTCAACAGTGGTGTCAAGCCAGAAGTCTGTGTGCTTTACGGCATTTTCAATATAATTTTACAGTGCTAGCAGTGTAGACTCCTGAGGGAACATACCCAATAAAAGGAGCAATGTAGAAATGTGGCTAACAGATTGGTTGCACGTGTTATCTTGTTGACATTCTTTACTCACTCAAGTTAATGGGCAGAAGTGCACAATTTCCTGTAGGAACAGACAGCAGAGTCAGTGCCAGTGTAAAATTCCCAGTGCTAATTAGGAAAACATCTGTAGCTATTTCAAAATAGAATCAATCAAACTTAATTATGGAAATTTATTAAAAATAAGACTTTTTGCCTTTTTTTTTTTTAGTCAAAGAACTAGTAATAGAATGGCAGAAAAAAAGGGGGAAATATCAGTTCGGTTTTATGTATTAAGCAAGTTTACCTAAGCTTTATAAGCTGCCAAGACTCAGCCACAGTATTTAAAACCCATCTTTACAAACTTCCTCATGCTTTGCTACATGCGCTAAAAACATTCAGGTACGTTATCTCTTCACAGATTCTTAAATTGGAAAATTTGTGATCTAAATACTGGGATTTTGAGTGGAAGTAAAAATCTAAATACTTAAAAGGTATATTAATTATTAAATACTCTCTGCACTTTCAGGTACTTTGTGTCAGATACGGCTTAGAAACATAGGGCTGAAGAGTCATCGTCTTCTGCTTCCCTCAAGTCTGTGTGTTAGATACTTAATCCAGTGGGTTTTAGAGCACTTCCTCTGCATCCATTCCTCTGCCACCCAAAAGTTTCCAGTACCCTAAGCCTAACTTTTGATCACAGGGCAGATTAACAAACCCTGAATATTAATAACTACAGGAAAAAAATTGGAGAGCTCATGAGGCAGAAGAGTCATCGTCTTCTGCTTCCCTCAAGTCTGTGTGTTAGATACTTAATCCAGTGGGTTTTAGAGCACTTCCTCTGCATCCATTCCTCTGCCACCCAAAAGTTTCCAGTACCCTAAGCCTAACTTTTGATCACAGGGCAGATTAACAAACCCTGAATATTAATAACTACAGGAAAAAAATTGGAGAGCTCATGAGGCAGCACCAATGG
>NW_010262217.1:0-24108 GCF_000690775.1 Eurypyga helias | reverse complement strand
CGCTCTTACATTTGAAATTTCCCGTGCATCCTGGGGAAGGGATGCTACCCACAGAAGAACACCTTAAGCCACTCGAGATATCTGCCATTCCAGTTAGCTGAGCATGTGAAATGGGCAAATGAGCAGGTCAGGTGGACTCACTCTGGTATTTAAATCCTCTGGGAGCACTGGCTTGCTTTGTGTCAGATCACTCCTGCTGTGGCAATTGAGTGCTTCACAGAAGGTTGAAAATAAATAAAACGCCTTCTGATATATCAAGGGTCTAAGAAAACAAAACAAAACAAACAAAACAAAACAAAATACCCAAACATGTCCAGACCTGTGTATGCCCTTGTAGGTAACCAATGAAGCCCTGAAGCATCGCATTAGTACAATATAAATATGATACAAACATGAGGAACAGACAGCGATCCAGTTTTTTCAATTCTCCTTAGGAATATCGACAAATTACACACCAAAGGTCTCATATCACAACCTTAATTTATGATTAAAAAATTGCCCTAAGCTGCTATATGATTTCTTCCATTAATTTCTAAACTCTATTTAAAACATTATAAATCCATTTCCCCTATTATCTGATTTGCTAAATCATTCCTGAGTTTCCCTCCTTGAATGATTAGAAAATATTATTTTTCTAAACTTCCTGTTTTACTGAAAATAGAGTAAGTGGGAGGGGATAAAATATATTTGTGTAAATGTGTAATAGGTGCACATCTGTTGTACTGAACTTAAAAAAGCTGTCCTTGTTGAAAAGTGGGATATGAATAATATGTTGAGACAGTATTGGCACAGGAAGCTATATTCAAGAATTTGATTAAATAGTTTCAAGGTAAACATTGGTCATAGCTTTGCTGCCTTGCAAACATTTATGAAGGCAATAGAGTTGGAAAAAAGCATAGGGAACATCTGTCTGCTTCTCTCTAAAATATAAATACAATCCTGATTTCAGTGTTGTATGATATGGCAACATTGTTGTCATATAAATTGGGTAATTAATGGTTTTGGATTTTTGCTATAGTTACCTAGGAATGTCAGGACACATGATTAAAATTTCCTTTATAAATCAGGGTAGTTGATTTCTCTAAGTTTCTGGTTTTCAAACAATTATTTTCCAAAGTTTTTCCTCTCTTCATCTATACAATTCTTACAATGTGATTTCTGCTGTCTGGGGAGAATCTACCTTTCACTCTCCAGCCAAGTATTCCTTGGCTTGTGTGTATCAGAATATTTGCTTACCTTTTGGTTCCTAATGACAGAACTGAATGATGGGACTTTTTAAGTCGTGAGAATATGAGTTAAGAATGTAGTGATGTATTGAAATAATAGATTCTGCTTCTAAGGCACGTGTTAGCTTTGATAGCTGTTGTGGGCTTAGAAATGAGTGGGTAGGACATCTCTATATTGTTGTGGTTTTTGTTCTGATAATTAAATCTGATTTTTACCCGGGATCATTGCTCTCCAGTATTTTCCTTCTAATGCCTTATTTGATAGACTTCAGTGTCTTTCAAAATAATGTAAGTGGCTGCGTTTTAATCCTTGCCAGTCAGATTAATTTGGTGCAATCTATTTGACATGAGTCATAAAAATGCATTCTGACAAAGCTCTCTGTTCATTCCTGAAGACTGGCACTGATATAATTGTGTATGTATTTTCCACATTTTCCAGTTGCGAACAACCATCTTTACATGACTGTAAAAATGGATATTTGGAAGATCCATGACAAAACTGAACTTTTTGAGTGCAGATTCTCTTTTCTATAGGTGTATACATACATGCATGTGTGTGAGCCTTGTGTGCAAGATTTCGGTTTTTACACAGCCTCTGAGTGCCCTCATTTGGACAGGTCTTGGCAAGACCTTTGCATTACGACGCGTTATTAGGCTCTCATGACTAGCCTCCAAATCACGTAAGCCTTCACTGTCTTCATGTCGTAAGTGGAGACGCTTAAATTAATTCTGAGTGTAAACCTAACTTCTTAAAAGGAAATATTTTTTTTTTATTATAAGGTATGTTGGCTCTTCTAAAGAGTTCTGATATCTGTAATGGTTGTTTGAATTACAGAAGACAAAGCCATTCAGACAGTATAGTCTGATCATTTTTAACTGGAGTCCAGATCAAGAATTAATTTGCTGGTTTTTTGTTCTTGTAAGTGCTATCAATTTCCGCCTTTCTCTGTCATTGTTGGCTTAAAAATAGGCCTCACCTAACATTGCTTCCTTGTACTTAAGTGTCCTTGGATTTCAGTGTTAAACATTAAGACTGGAAAATCAGATTTCTCACCGAGCTGTATTTCCTCAGATGCACTGCCCGGTAGAAATTGGAGAATTACAGTCTTGCTGATGATTGCTGTATATACAGTTGCTTGACACTAGCTATGTCCTGCTTTCTCCCTCTCACTTTCTCTCTTTTTTACTCCTGTCATGCACACATCTGGAGGCAAATTGAATACAATTTTGAACATTACAATGAACGTCAAAATTTACCAAAATATTCCTTCTTACAAAATTTACTCCATGTATTCTTATCTACAAAACACAGCTTTGTGAGTGCTGACCTCTGCAAATCATCAAAATGGGAACTAAACATACCATATGTAAACATATAGAAATGGAACCTGACTGACTGGTACTGTGCACAAGCGTATTGATTTCTGACGATGCGAGTCTGTCTGAAAAGGAAGAGTGAAACGCAAATACATGTTGCTGTATGTAGCAGTATGTTGTTGGACTAATCTGCTTCACACTGATCTCGGACTGCAATAAAAGAAAGCCTCTTGTTCATTTCTGAGGAACACTGGAAATGGTGCATTCCAAATTTTTCATTGCATTTCAAATTCTCCTAGTATGTCTTGCAAAATACCTAAAGGCAAAAAAGAGACCAAAAAAAAGTTAGAGCTCAGGGCATGTGATGTAGCAGAGCCTAGAAATTACGCAGTCATTTCCTACCTGTCTGGATAACTTGTTGAAGTATTCTTTGAGTCATGATGTTTAAGACTAGCTTTCAATAACAATAAGATAATAAAGTCAGATAGGATGTAGCAACTTGTCTCCTGTGCTTTGTGATGTTTAAAGCCACATTATCAAGACAGTGCTACCTACAATATGGGAAGATTATTGAACTTCTGAAGACATGGGCTTGTGTGTGTGCTTATGTGCTGTCTTGAATAAGGACTTGTGGGCTTAAACTGCAAAACAGTTCCTCTTTTTTCACTGGTGTCTCTCATTTTAGCCACATGAAACCCTATATGAAGTCAATGGAGTAGTTTAGATTCTCTAACTCTATTAGTTTAGCAAGAGATTGCCAAGTGTCATATTTTCTTTTTCTTTGTGCTCATTTGATTATACATATTTGCTGGTTTGATTAGTTTAGATACAGAATGTAGAAAGCTGGCCTTTCACTTTAAACAAAGTCAGAAACTCCAAGCCCTAATCAGAGAAAATCATTGTATTTATCTTAGTCTCTTTTCAAACCAAGCAAATCTTTAAATGTTATTTCACTAAGATACAAAATTATGAATCAGATGGGTGTGCTAAGTCAGTGAACTAGTTCGTGATTCTTTAATAACCATATAAGCCTCCTGGTTCTCAGCTGTTTAATTTATTTTAGTTTAATTGCTTCCTAGAATATTTTGGTCCCTCTTTCCTCAGAGAGGAAAGGAAATAAACTGGAGAAAGGCATTCTTGTTTCGCCAGCTGAATATCAGTGCCTACAGAGCATGTCTTCAGCTAAGTTGATGCCTCTTTTCCTTATCAGCTCAAAGTAAATATTTCTTTGGTTTTATGATTCAGAGACAGAGCAACTAAGGAGTAGGAGACACAGAGGTTAGATGCAATTTTCCTGTCTTCTCTTATCCCTTCCTTTTTCAGCCTCTTCCCTCAAATACATTCCATGTTCCTCTTAACTACCAATGTTGAGAGTTTCAACTCAGTAGTAAAACCTTCTAAATAAACATGTTTTTAACATCTAGTACTTTTGAAAAGTACCCCAAAGTCTTGCTCTAACAGCCTGCAAAGAACATAATATGAACAAAGTGGGCATAGGGCAAATCTACATTATAATAAATCTTCCTTTTCTTTCCCAATAGACACTACAGACTGTGTGTATATGTCTGAAATTTAATGCCAGCCATACAGTCTTAAGTGAAAGAAAAAACTGGGATTTTTGTATATTTTAACAGAACTGTTTAAATAAATTCTATTGTTTAAATGAAACTATCATAGCTATAGGAAAAAGGGAACAGCTGACTGAGTTCAAATGCAAAAAGGAAGCAACACACCAGGCAGAAGCAGGGTTGAGCTACCCAAGGGGAATATAAAGTCATTGCCCAAGAAGGCAGGGTTGGAACTGGGAAAGGCAAAGCTCATCTGGAGTTGAAGATAATCAGGGATATGGCAGGCAGCAGGAAAGGCTTCAGTGAGTATATCAGCAGAAGAAAAATGTAGTGCCACTGCGCAGTGGGATAGAGACCTAGGGACAGGGGGCATGGAAAAGGCTGAGATACTTTGTGCCTTCTTTGCTTTGGCCTTTTCTGCTGAAGGTTGCTTTCAGGCCTCTGACTGGACACCAGGCTCTAACAGTGGTGGGCGACAGCACAAAATCTGAGTGGCGACCAGTTACTAGTGATGTTCTTCAGTGGCTGATGCTGGGGCTGATACTGTTTGATTTTTTTGTAACAAGCCAGGTAATGGGATGGAACGCATTCTCAGCAATTTGTGAATGATAGAAAACTAGAGGCAGTGGTTGGGATGCTGGAATTTAAGGCTGCTATTCACTTGGACATCAGCATGCTGGAGAAATGAGCTGGCAGATACTTCATGGTGTGCAACAAAGCAAAAGTCTTGTACCAGAGACTGGGTAATCCTGTGTATCAGCCCAGTCTGGTCATCAGCTGGCTAGAAAAGAGTTCTGCAGAAAAGGACCTTCAGTCCTGAGTGAGAAGTTGAACATAAACAGTCATTGTGCCCTCGGGGTGAAGGTGACCACGGGCATACTGACCTGCTTCAGCAAGAGCAGAGTCTGCAGTCGCAATAAGTGATTCTTCCCGCCATCAGTCTTGGTGAGAACCCATCTGGAGCACACTGTGTTGGACCCCCCAGTACAAGAAAGACAATGATATACTAGAACAAGTCAAGCAGAGGGTCAGCAAGAGGGTTAAGGACCTCAAGCAAGTGATGTATGAGGAGAGACTGGCTGGGTGAACTGAATTTGTTTAGTTTCCAGAAGGCTGAAGGGACATCTCACTGTCTACAGCTGCCTTCTGGGAGTGTGTAGAGAAGATGTATCCAGGCTCCTTCTGGACGTCTGTGATGAGAAGAAAAAAGACAATGAACAGAAGTTGCAACATAGGAAAATCTGATGAAATACAAGGACACGTTTCTTAACTGTGAGGGTTGTCAAACACTGGAACAGGTTGTCCAGAAAGGTTCTGAAATCTCAGTCCTTGGAGAGAGTGAGCTGGACTGGACACATCCCTAAGCAACCCGCCCTAATTTGATCTTCTTGGAAGAAAAGGTTGGATCAGATGACCTCCAGAGGTCCCTTCTAAATTAAACTATTTTGTGACTTTATAATAACTTGATTTTTCATAAGTGACTGTAATTTTGGTCATCATTGTTGATAGCAATGGAATTTTGATAGCCTGATACCTGATAAAGATGTTAGTTGAGCTCCTGTTGAAAATAAATCTTATAAATTCATCCATTATACCTGCTATAATTATTTTGAACCTTTAAGAGTATAAATATTACATCAAACAATAGCAAAAAGATTTTAGAAGCTCAGATTTCCTTTATATTTGGGCAGCAGTATTATTCCTTATGTAGCTTTCCTGAACCGACAGAATTACTTGGGTCATTTTTGTAGAAATTATTTAGCATTACAGTAGGAGGAAATCCATCTTGGATGTGGCATATCAATAATATTATTTTCACTGTGTACTTTAAATTGTATACTTCCAAGAAAACAAAAAATAAACCTTCTTTCAAGGAAATGAGCCCAGTTATTTTAACAAATAGCATATTTTCTTTGGATTTGAATCAATATATGCTATTATGCATCTTAAAGCACCTTCAAGAGAACTTTTAATGAGGCTAATACAATTTGTCACAGTTCATTCCTGTAATTTGTTATTCATAAAAGCTCCTATTGACTTTATGTTGAGTCAGTACTATATGAGGCCTTTGCTGCTATCCCTGCTGTGCTTTTGAACAGACAGCCTTCATGTTTCAGAAATCGCCTTGGCTCCTTTGGACTTGATGAGGGTTATGCTACTTAAGGGGTTATTTTGCAGTTTCAGTTTAAAGTTTCACTCAGTTTCTTTTAAAAACTATTTTTTTTTTTTTAATTAAGAAAGGCAGGAGATTGAAGTTAACATAATTTCTGTATATTGCTTTTTCCAAATTTTCTACAGTACACACACCTTGTTTCGAGTGAGCAGACTTGTAATAGAGTGAAGGTGGGATGAGCTGGAAAAGTAGAAATGCACCATTACCCAACAGATGAAATTCTTTTAATTTTCTAGTTCTACAAGGGTAAAAATCAATTTCTAAATTTTTTTTTTCTTTCAATTTAGTGAGATGTTTGCAATTATAATAGCTTTAAAAATATATGGAGATAACAGAAGATTGATTTTGTTGTTGTTATTGTTGAATAAATTCATGCTGATTTTTTATATGGATTTCTTTCTAATATTAATACAGGTTGAATATGCACTGTTGTATGAGTGATTTCCATTTAAACAAATGTTAAGGTTTGCTAACTTTTCACCTGAACTTCAGGTTGCAATTATGTTCTACAGGTAAATTAGCTCACATTCAGAAAGGACAGAATACGTGTTTACATTGCAGATATTCCGTGTTATTTCTTTCTAAATTTTGAAAGACAATCTACTGGTGATCTCTCTATTTGAGCTTCTAAATAGAACTAAGAAATCCAAATATTATTTAAATCAGCTAAAAAAAACCTATGCAAAATTCTATTCTTCCACTGGGTTAAAGGTGCATAACACTTTATTAAGTTAATGGGTGTGTACTTTGAACAGTTTATAAATATCTCATAAAACAAGCAAATGGTACACCTAATCTGTTAAAAAGAGGAGGGACTAGTAATCACATTACTATACTTTTAAAGTATCAGCATGACCGTATGATTTTTCTTTCTTTATCCTGCCTTTCTTTCATCTTGTCTCCAGCTAATACATAGTAAATATTGCAACTAATAAGAAGAGCGCCATGGTACATTTGTGGAGTTGCATGTCTTTACAGTTATTGTAAATCAAAAATGTAAGAGACTAGGCAAAAATTTGTTAATCAGTTCTACACTTTGTAATGCTAAGATTTTAAAATTGGTTACTGTGTCTTTCTTGCGTAAGTTTCTAATAAGCATAAGTATGGCCTTTATTATGAATTTAGTGACTCTTTATAGGGATTCCATTAAGCCCTACAGAACTTAATGTACTTAAAATTGATGCTCAGATAATGTAATTTTAGGTGAATTTAAGACCAAAAATATGATTATTCAAGGAAAATCTAAGATTTAGAAAATATGAAAATTATTGCAATTACACTTTAAACATTCAATTAATTATTTTTTACTTTGCCCATTAAAGAGCAACAATGTTGATCTTTAAATCCATCTGGCATATTTAATGTGTATTCTTAAATACAACCTGTAGAAACCGTCTATGTGGTGATATCGCCAATGATTAGTTTGCTTAAGGTCATTTTGGAAGTCTGAAAAATAAATCTAAGTTGTTCAAAAAGTTGTTGCTAACAGAAGTGTCAGAATAGAAATTTTAAGATGCACTGAATAGCTGAATGCACTTTAAATCAGATGGTTTTCCAAATTTTAAAAATGTGGAAACATTTACTAGCAGCAGAGCTCAAACGAAGTCTTTACAACTAAGAGATCATTCTCTTTTCTTTGTAAATCTCTGGGGAGGGGGTTGGTACTCTGTGGTTATAGTTGATACAGGGTAGTAGGAGCTAAGGGAGAAAATTTGGAATACTGGAGAACATGGAGTGAATGGCATGAAGCTAGAAATAGTGTGCTCACAGTACCTAAACCAAAACTCAGTTCCAAACTGGTGCAGTTGACCACAAAGTGATATATTGTGGTCATAAAAAGTGTACCTGACATTGATTTTGCTTGGGTGGTTAGCCACTCAACAATAAATGCTTTCATTTTGATACCTTAGTTTACTGGTCTGAAAAAAAAACAAATGTTGTTTAAAATATAAACCTCTTTGGTGGAAGTTGGTGGAAGTAAATCACATGAATCTTCAACTGAATTGGTCCAGCAAGTTCTATGCTACTATTTTCAGTTGAAGTAAATTCACCTTAGTGATAGTGTAGCCAGAACATTACAGTACATAAAAATACAAAACAAGTTGTTGTAGGAACAGCAAATAAGATTACAGAATTAATGCCAACAATGTAGTCTGCACACTGTACATCTCTTAAAGGCAGTAAACAGTGATTGAATATTTTATGCTGCTTATATCATCCTAAGTGTAATTATCTCCAGCAGTCTCTAGACATTTTTTATCTTAATGGGGGATTTTTGGTAGAAGTGAAGTAGGAGTAACTTTGAAAATCTATTGTACTTTTATTCCCTTTGTTATAAAATAGAAAGCCTATGAATAGCATGTATTGTATGGGTAGTGTAAGGCACAGATTTGCAGCAATTTGATCATAACATGGCTTTCTGTATTTTCTATCACATCCCATAAAATAAGATAGATATTGCAGTGAAGTGTTAGATGGACTTAAATTAGCCAAGACTGGCAATAAGGATCATTCTTATTACTTCTGTCCGTGTCAGAAAAGTGATGATTGAAACTTAAGCAAACAGGAAGATGTGGACAGCTTTTGAGTTTATTTCAGATAATGTGCTGATTCCACATTACAGATTTTCAGCCATGCATGCACCACATTTTTTTCATGGGAACTCACTTATAAAAGTAATAAAGCCTTCATTTATAAACAGCAGAAGACATTTCTATTTTTTCTCATATTTGTTAGATGATACCCAAAATATTTTATTAGATTGTTTAACTGTTGCTCTGCCAGGAATCCGAATTGCCTTTCTACCAACAACCATCAGACCATAAAACTGCTTAAATGCTTCATAATAAGTGAACTGTGTTTCAAACATATTTTTTTAATTATTATTTGTGTCCTATTTCATTGTGTTATTTATTTTAACATTATTAAAATTTCAGTAGCCTGGTTTATTTTGATGGCTGCCAGTTCCAAAGTAAAGGATTAACATGTATCTAAAATTTTCTCTTTCAATGTGTTTTTTGTCTTTTTATTCTACTTTTTCTGAGGACTCTTCATTTATGTCTTAAGTGGCTGACTGTTCTCAAACTTCATTGAAGTAGGCAGGAACTGGAAGTGTTTAACAACTGGCAAAATCAAGCAGTTTCTGAAGAAAAAGCAAAAAAATAAATCTCTAACCACCTCAAAAAGTGGACTTTCCTCAGTGAAACTCTTGTATTGTGTAAGGCACACTTTCCATCAAGCGGAGCTGTTTCTTCCATTTCAGCATAAAATAAGCTGCTTTTATAACATGACCAATCATTTGCATCAGATCTTCTCAAAATAGAGACATTGGAATACATTTATTTTCAAGAAAATAAATTAAATCTTTCTGTTCATCCATTTTTTAAACATCAAGATAGCAAGAGGATCCAGTTTTGCTATCATTTTATTAGAAGAAACATACATTTCCTGTATCAGTAAATCTCTGATGCTTTTGGAATGCAAACATATCAAAATACTGAATTCAGTTTACTGCATTTTTTTATGAACCCACACAAATACTGACATTGTAAAACTAACAATATGCACAATTGAGTCACCCACCATGCAAGGGAAGTAGAACAGCCAGGCAAATAAAAGATGAAAAATTATCTGTGCATGGAGTAGATAATACCTGATTAATTTCTGTTGTGATTTGGACAAGGATCAATTTTAACACCTATGTGCATTTTTAAGGCTATTTTACTTAATTTTTTCCTCTTATGCTCCTCCTTTTAAGATTCTAGCACACCCTGTCAGCAATATTTAACCTCTTTTTCTAAGCAGAATATTTTATTTCATCTCTCAAATAGCTGGACAAACATTTATCCAGTCTTGAGAAGAACTTCAGAGAGCGCCATTAAGGGGGAGAAGTCATTACATTTCACGCAGTCACAGAGCTGGAAGAGACATGAATCTCATCTTCCCCATCTAAAGGGAGTAAGGGGGGAATTTTGTTCTCTTCCACCACCAAGACATTGTTCATCTTATGATATTTTAGTGTCTGTGGGTATATGTTTTTATTTATTATATCCAGTGTGGCTGTCACGGAAGCTAAGTCTGCAGCTGCAACTTTTGCCTAGGCTACTGTTGTACCTGGTTTGCAACAGACCTTTTTCATTGAAGATTTTTATCTGAGAGTATTAATAGATAGAGTATTACTAGATTTTTTTCTGAATATAGGAGTCTTTTTAGATTGTCAGGAATCCTTTCTTTTCTATTACAGTGTTATCTGAAATAGGATATGAAGTTCAGCTATTTAAACAATTATTAGTATTTAGGATGTCTTGTGCTATTTGTTAAGACTGAAATAATTCCCTGTGAATGAAGAGCAGACTTGTGTTCCGCTTAATTCGTTAGATGTTTGTAATTACTTCAGAAAAGGAAAAAAAAAGTAGAATACATGTTCTTTGGCATTGAAAAGTTAAAGGAAAGAGAAAAGATGCCGTAGATAAAGGTGAAATATACCTCAGGGCCCGTTGAAGTTAATTTTAAACAACTGAATTGATACCATCACCTTGCAGCTTGAAAGCCTGGGTTAAAACCCAGTTGTGGATGCTCCATCCCTGGAAGAGTCCAAGGCCAGGCTGGATGAGGCTTGGAGCAACCTGGTCTAGTGCAAGGTGTCCCTGCCCATGGCAGGGGGGTTGGAACTGGATGATCTTTAAGGTCCCTTACAACCTAAATCATTCAATGATTCTATGAAAACCCTACTATTTTCCAACAGTAATTGGAAAGCCCAAATATATTTTAAGCCTGTCAGTTCTGTGGCCAGCCAATGGCAATAGTGTCTCAAAACAGTTCTAAAAAAGTACACTCTTTTTTACACTGAGTAAGGCTCACAGCAATCCAAGAGAAGCACTGATTCAACAAAGCTGATGAAAAGAGACAATTATACTGTAGATCCTTAATACTCTTAGTAATTTTCCTGTGTGCTGTTAGTCTTCATGCTTCTGTTTCTGCTTTTGTGAATGCTTTCATAATTATATTTCTTCTACTTCTTTCTAGGCAGTCATCAGTCATTTAGTATCTTGTTAAATTATATTTGTGCAAGTTGTATGGTGGCTTCATGCTAGTTTTGGCTGGGATAGAGCTAATTTTCTTCAGAGTAACTAGTATGGGGCTATATTTTGAATTTGTGCTGAAAAGGTGTTGATAATATAGAGATATTTGTGTCATTGCTGAGCAGTGTTTACACAGAGTCAAGGCCTTTTCTGCTCCTCACACCAGCGAGTAGGCAGAGGGTGCCCAAGAAGTTTGGAGGGGAGAGAGCTGAGACAGCTGACACCAACTGACCAAATATTCCATACGATATGATGTCATGCTAAGCATGTAAATCTAGGGACAGAAGAAGGAAGAGGGGGACATGCAGAGTGATGGTGTTTCTCTTCCCAAGTAACCGTTACACATGATGGAGCCTTGCGTTCCTGGGAGTAGCTGAACACCTGCTGCTGAATTAATGTGAATGTGAATGAATTCCTTGGTTTACTTCACTTGCTTGCTCAGCTTTTGCTTTACCTATTAACTTGTCTTTAGCCCATGACTTTTCTCACTTTTACCTTTTCACTTCTTTTCCCCATCCCCCTGGGGGGAGTGAGCAAGTGACTGTGTGGTGCTCAGTTGCCAGCTGGGATTAAACCATTACAGGCTCGAAGATAGTGTGGTCACAGCTTTTTGCTCACCTGTTATCATATGTGTATCTTTTGGGTTTTTTCTTACATAGATTGCTGCATTATCTCCTGTTTCTTTCCTTGGCAACAAAATTAAAACAATACTAGTATAATGACAAGTTCAGATAGCCTATTATGCTCTACATGACCAAAATCTGTGGCTAGGTCACATAACCCTACAGTTATTACAGCTAAATCTCAGGTGTGATCCAGGAGGATTTTCTCTGGCACGTGGTAAAAGAAAACTGTAGTACCGTATTAGTGTTCTTTGTTCCTTGGGTAGAGAGGTCCTGGAAGCTGCTCTTTAACAAATTTAATCCCATTAAGAAGTGGTAGGTAGTGAATCAGTACCTGAAATGAAATCTGAGGGTTAAGGAATCATAGTATACAGAGAGACTGAAAAATCTCAGTGCCTTTCCAGAACTGGCTTCAATTAATAAGCAGACAGCTGGTGATAAAATATTTTTAGAGAAGAGGGTCTGGCTGAGGACCAGATTTCCAGAGGAGACAAAACAAATCAGGAGTTGCATCATTGGTAGAAAATGTTGCCAGGTCTTATGAGATCTGGTTGAACTTTTTCATCATATTATGAATGACATGTACAAAGAGGGTTCTGTGAAAATCCACTGGAGACTTCATTAATGCTAATCTGCTTTACCTAGAGGGCTCATGTGTGCCCCAGGAGTGCCAGAAGTACAAGACTCTCTTGTCCTAAGCTACAGCATTAGTAAAGTGTGTTTTTCTCTCCTTATATAAACACATGTGGGTTTTTTCGCTCATTAATTTATATTTGTCGGGTTAGAATGCACTAACTTGCATTCAACCTCTGTGTTTGTATAAATGAAATGATGAAGGCAAAAGTAAGGATTAATTTATTAGAAAATTCCTCATTCAAGAACTTGGTGACTTTCTCTGCAAACACACAGAGAAAAATTGTAGTTCCCATTCTGGTTTGCCTTTCTGCACTTCACCAAGCTGGGAGACTCTGAAGTTGTGTTTGTTTTCAGGACAGTTCATACAGTTGCAAGACATGATCTAAAAGTCTTGGCAAACCTATCCTTAGTCCTCATATTCCCTAATACAGAATTGTGACTGAAGTTAATGATGCATGACCCTGTAGAAACCTCCAGTACTGGACCTGTATTCCTTCAAATATTTAGAAAGTATATGTGTATGGGTTTTTGAGCATTTCTGTAGCTTTACAGAGAATAAGTGGGAAAAAAAAAATCCATTGTAACTCATGCTGTCCATCCCTTCTACAGATAGTTTACTTAAATTTATTTCTTGTTTTTTGAGTGGGAAACTTTTAGTTTTCCAAAGGTATTGCCTGTGTTCCACTTCACGTTAAGGCCCTCATTCTTGTCTGATTGAAACAAGCATAAAAATACTAGAGTGTATTTGGATAGGTAGGTGTATTGAGCTTTTCTTTAGCATTTTTTCCTGTTAATTACCATAGGAAACATCAGCTGTACCTTCAACCTAAGCACATTGTTAGCACTGAATCTGAGTTTTGTCTGTGAGTTCAGAATAACATCTTGCAACTCTCTATGATACATATGGAACATTTGAAGATTACTTGGACCTTGAAAGACACTGATACTTCATTCCTTCGACTTCCTTTTATAACGTCTTTGAGAGGACTATACTGAGGTGATTAGAAGAGAGGCATCATAGATCTTGACACTGGAAGAGAAAGATTTTTATTTTATAAGTATTTTATTATTCCTATGATCATTTATTGTATTTATTTTATTATATTAAAATTGCTTCAAACTTAGAAAACAGCATGAATCAAAATGACAGATTTTCTGTTTTTTCTTGTGAGTTTGAATTAAGATCAGGAGATGGATCTAGAATTTTGGCTGTTCCATGTTTTTTAGTCAGAATGAAGTCCTGGAAACAAATTTCCTTGAACTCTGAGGAAAGTTCATATTCAATCCATGTCTGAACTTTGCAGGATGGTTCATCATTTTATGAGCTTAAAATGTGAGAAATAAAACAGTAGGATTCAAATTCTGTTAGGAAAAAGCCAGAAAGATGTAGAAATTACAGGATAAGGGAGTCTACCTGAGTTTAAGGTGCATTTTTAATCATAAGCATGAACACTGCTTTAAGCTGTCCAAACTGCATATACATATTTTCTTGTCAGCAACATGATCAATACACTGCTGTCCAAATTGTTCATCCATTGTTTAGCCTTTCTAGTGACAGCGTTACTGTCAGCCTTGGTTATAGAGCTTCATGTAATCAGAATTTCATCCACTGTAGGAAGGACGCCCAAGGAAATCATATGTCAGTAGTAGAAATTTGGAAGGGGAAGGCATTGTTGTGTGTATTGAAGTAAAAACCACTGGGTCATTTCCAGGTTTACGTGTGAGACAGAAGCTTTGCTCCAGATGAGTCAGTTGCTTTCCCACATGCTAAAATGAAAAACAACAACAACAACAAACCCCAAACAAACAAACGAACAAACACAACAAAAATAAAAACTCAAAAGCTGGAATCATGTCCCAGCAATCTATAATAACTGTGTACTAATATAGTGTGGGTCAAGAGGTGATATTTCAGATGCAACAAAACTGAGAATCACATATTGAAATGATTCTGCGGTTAGTTGTCAAATGCTATCTAAAGTTGGTAGTAATTCTTGGAATATATTGCTGAATCTAATAACACATTTGTGCCTTAGTTACTGGGATCATACTCTTTCTGATTACAGAGTGAATTGTGCCTCTGGATTCTGATCTTAGTGCTTGTAGGATGATGGATAATGTTTAATTAGTTTCATATATATCCATATGATGTCCCTGGCTTTGCTGGGTTTACATGAATTTGCTAAGAGTTTACTTCACTGTTGGTGACCTTGAATTGAATATGTAAAATGAAGGAGTTGTAGAAGCACTTTGAATGAGATGATGATACACAGGTTTTCTGCACAGCTTTGCTAATGCATCGAAGATATTCATGACCATGTGGTCGGTGTTAATTTGGGGTTCTTGCTGAGAAGGAGTTATAGAGTAGTTTCAGTGACCTTAGAGCCCCTTCCAGTGCCTGGGGGGGCTACAAGAAAGATGGGGGGGGACTTTTTACAAGGGCAGGGAGTGACAGGACAAGGGATAATGGGTTTAAACTGAAAGAGAGAGATTGAGATTGGACATCAGGAAGAAATTTTTCCCAGAGAGGTTGGGGAGGCACTGGAAACGGGGTTGCCCAGAGAAGCTGTGGATGCCCCATCCCTGGAAGTGTTCAAGGCCAGGCTGGATGAGGCTTGGAGCAACCTGGTCTAGTGGAAGGTGTCCCTGCCCATGGCAGGGGGTTGGAACTATATGGTCTTTAAGGTCCCTTCCAACCAAAACCATTCTGTGATTCTGTGATCTGTCCTCAAGCCCCAGTTCCTTGTTATGGCCCTCTATTTATTGTCCTCTCTCTCTTTTAGCCAATCCAACTATTTGTGTGGCACATGATAAATTGTATTCAGGAACAGAATTTAAAATTAAGCTTATTCCTTTTTCCTGCTGCTATTCAAAGACTGTCAGTTTGATAATTGTTCTTTTCTCTCCACAAATAGCTGTTCCCATGCTATGAAATATGGCAGTAAGGCATTGGGGATTACAAGTTGGGTAAGAACGTGGGAGAAGCTGTATAATCTGTCTTGGATACCAAAACAAATGTATGTGAATTTTTCACCCTTGTCACTCAAGAACTGCATGGCTAGTCATCCTCCTAGCTGAAATCTGAAAAATCATTACACATTTTTCAGACTTTTTACCAATAAACTGTTGATAACCCTTCTCTCTTCCTGCCTGCCCTCATCTTAAACAGATTCTGTCTAAATTATTTTCTTGAAGCTTTGTCAGGGAGTTCGTTGTCAAAGATTTTTAAGTGGTGAATGAGGCTCTCTACTGTCTTATCCAGGACATTTTTGTGAAAAAAACTGACACATTAATTTCTGAAGGGCATTCAGTTAAACAATTACAAACAAACAACTTCTGTCTCCCTGCCTTTTAGCCTGAGTCAAGACACTAGTTCCTTCTCCTCTCTTATAAACCACTTTTAGAAAGACAGTCAAATGAACATATTCAGAGCAAAAATGAAAATACTACAGACTGTCTTCAGGTTCCTCAGAAGTGGACCAGGACATTAGATTTTAGGGCTAGTAAGTTTGCACAAAGTTTCCAGCACAAGTATTCGTTGCCCAGGTGGCCTAGTTCTAGAGAAACCTGAAGTGGAAATTCACTTCATGGAATACATGAAATATATTTGTCTCAGAAAAATCTGAGAAATGGGAATGTGATTCCTATAATATAGTGAGGAGATGAATCTTTTTGCTATTCCTTTAATCTTTGTATGAAGAAAGAAGTAATGAGACAGCAACAGGGGGCTCGGGGAGGAGAAGG
This sequence comes from Eurypyga helias, assembly GCF_000690775.1. NCBI lineage: Eukaryota > Metazoa > Chordata > Aves > Eurypygiformes > Eurypygidae > Eurypyga > Eurypyga helias. Next base: position 7,740 of record NW_010262217.1, on the reverse strand, counting down.
GTAGCACAAGACTTCCATCCTGTAGACAAAAATTAATGAAAGAGTCATCAGCTAAACTGTATGAATTCTTGCAGGTAGTTGCCAATTATTGAAATCAATAACATTGCAATGTAATAACTGTATAATACTACCTTCTCACCTTACCTTTTTCTTCCCCCATCGAAAAAACATGTCTTCTCCTGTGAAAAAATGCTGGCTTGAGTATCTGAAGTTAATAATGCTCTTTATTCTGCTGTTCTACAGGTTTTCCTATACAGATGAATGACTCGGATCACTCGCTGTTTCAGCATTCATTTCAAGGATGCATGCAGTTTATTCATGTGGATGATCAGCTGGTGGATTTGCACGCAGTGGAGCAAGGCCAGCTGGGAAGCTTTGCCAATGTCACCATTGACATGTGTGCCATTATTGACAGGTAAGCTGTGGGGACATTCCTGGTACTCTGATACTTGCCCAGCATATTCTGAAAATATACAGGCATACAGAAAAGGGGGTTCTGACAGTCCCAGTGATCTCATCAAGCCTGTCCTACCTTTTTAGCAGTGGGATCCATGCTTAGATGATGGAGGGAAATGTCCTGAAAAGTCACACATTTTGCCTGTGTCTTAGATGACTGTTCTGGAGATCTTTAAGCAACCCAAAGTCGTGATTCCCAGCTTCAGTGTCTTTTGGCTTCACTGAATACCTCAGAGAACTGAAACAGGTCCATATGCTTACACAACTGTGCATATAATAAATGCTCAGACTGCACTAAAATAAGGCTTGTTTTTTTGGGAGAGAACAAGTAGCCCAAGTCCTGAAGGCAGGCAGCTTGGTTTATCATGAAAATTACCTACATGTTAAACCCATTGCAAGGCTGTGAGAAAGCTGAAAATGCCATTTTAGAATTCTGCTTTGAAAGAATGAAAGGTTATAGGGCCCTAGAATAATTCTGGTAACAAGCAACTGCTGGAGTTCATGTGGTCCAGGCCCCGCTCAGTGCAGGGCTGACTTCCAAGCTATGTCAGGTTGCTCAGGGCCAATTGAATTTCGATGACCTCAAGGACAAGATTCCACAGGGCTGAATGCCTCTGGATATCACCAGCAAATATTTGCGTAGTTATGGTAAAGAAATGCATGTACTTTTAATTTCCTGCTATAAGTTAAGAAAATCTCAAAGAGATCCTGCTGTAAAAAAATGAAATACGAATTTGGTCTCACAAAAGGCCTTCTCTGCCTGACGTGTAGGCATCAGTTTGCACTAAACAAGTGGTGGTGGGCTGACCGTGGCCAGCAGCCAAACACCCACCCTAACTTTTGCTCACTCCCCTTTTCTGGGAGGTGGGGAGAAAAATAGAAGGAAGGTGAAAAGACATTTGGAGTTTGATAATACATCTAATTAAGTCTCTGCTTTTTCCCCAGTAGGTAAATCTAAGTTTATGTGACAGTTCGTATTGATCCCATTTATGGCAGTGTCTATTAGAAATAATTCCATCATCATATTGAAGTTAATCAGTTAGACTTTTGCAATGTATTACAATGTAATTACAATTAACTTACAATGTAAGTTAATTAGAATCAGAGCTTAAAATGCATTTTTGAAAAATAAGACTTAAAGATTCTTATATGTCAAGCAGCTTACTTTTGAAGTGTACTTCACATAGAGGTTACTATTGATAAGGTATTTCTTCTTATAACATATGATAATATATATTGAAAAACTTTATATATTATAATACCATATGCCATACATGATATTATATGGAATAACTTTCAATATATTATGTTTCATAAATTTAACATGTAATATATATAAAGTTTACTTTATATAGCTTATATATAACATTTGTATATATAATACATTTTGATATAACAAACAGTGGTTTATATGCATTTTTGTATGTATGTTTTCTTTCCATAAGAAAATGTAGTCTAACTCTGTTTCTCTTTTCTGGCACCTTAGACCCTGATATCATCCTCATTTTATAAATTAAACCCACATAGCTTGTATTTATGCTTTCTAAGCACTGGAACATTGTTTTGCAAGCAGAGTAACAATTGTATAATCATAAGAAATGGGAATAGCATCCAAAGAATATTTTAGGGTTGGTTTGGGTGTTTGTTTTTTCTTTTTTTTTTTTTTAAGATTGAGATGTAATCAGATTTGTTGTTTTTCCCATGATCAAGTTCATCTCTTTGTAGTTTGCACTTTAAAACAAATCCTTTCAGTAATAAGTAATAGTGTCAACCTTTAAATCTGACTGTATTTTCCTGGCTGTCTTATTAACACCTGAAAATAAGCGTTTACAAGCCCTTCTGTTAAATATGCCACTGTATATAACATATTTATATGTGGCTTTCTTTTAAAGGATCCAAGTACCATGTGGGCTACATATTAGCTTAATTTCATTTCCTCTGAAACGGGAAGATACTTGTGGCTGTAATACTGGGATCCTCCTGCTTTTTTAAACTTGTTTGGCTCTGAATCATAAAGGTTTGGGTCATGATCAAGATGGAAATTACTTTCATAGCCACACTTCAGTGAAGACCCCCACTGGGCAAAAAGATAAGCTGTCACATTGAATTATTCTTACGGCAGACTTCAGCCATTTGGTTGGGGGAATAAACCGTGAAGTTGTAAACGGCATCATTTTTCATCGTTAGCCAGAGCAGACTGTAAGGAGGGGACAGTTTTCTCTGTGAGAACCTGACAAAAGGTACTGAGGGCGCTAAGTTCTCACGTTGCACCCACCTGGAGGTAACTGCTTCCAAGACCCCAGGTTTTGCCAGGCTATACACCTGCCCCGTATGGAAAAGATTTCTGCATTTTAATTCCAGTATTTTTTTAAGATGTTAGAGGAATAGCCACTTTACTTGGAGATACAGGCGTTGAGCCAGTGTCTTTTTATTTTCAGTCTTCCGCTCCTCACACAAGCATTTTGCTGTTGCAGAGACTGAGATTAGATTAAAAGGGAACATCAAAGCTAAGAAACACCAAAACTAAGGAACATTCTCTCTTTACCAGTGGCCAAATAATATAGATGCACATAATTTCATGCAGGTTTTTATATATAGTATTTGCAGGAACTTAAAATGCTGTAAAATGAGGGAAAAAAAAATCATCATCCCTGTTTCTGTTTCTTAATTAGCACTGGTTGTATTAGCAAAGGAAGTTGCATTGTTGTCACAGTGATCGACATGCTGTACTGCATGTGACAGCACAGGTCCCTGTGCACCGCCTTTACTTACTGCTAACAAACTAACTTGTTGAAGTCCAGATGGTATAGTTGTACTTCAGGATTTTAGCACGGGATATTGAACAGGAGTTATTGCTCACAACTAATTTATCCCAGCAGTCTCAGAGATTTCTAAAGCTTGCCTGGCTATGGCTTTTAATCATCAAATCACCAATAGGAGATATGAAAATGATTTCAAAATATGGTGTCCAATCTGTCGTTGTAGGTTATGGAGAACATATGCCAATTTTAATGAAAGTCTCTGTATACCGTAAAAGCTGAAATGACCAAAATGGGAAAAAATGGGGTACCAAGAATGTTCATGTAGCTGCTTCTAGTGTTTTATGAATGTGTAAACTGTGTGATTCCCTCTGTAACACAGTGAGATGAATTAGATGCTAATTTTTGATAATAACTTCACATTAAAAAATTAATGTAAGTAATCAGATACGTGAGGCAGAACATTTATGGGTGATTATTGCTCACCTGCTGTGGCGATACGCTCTGCATGACAGTGCCAGCATTCAGCTTTAATCCCACGCAGACACACTCTCTAGACTATGTGATTGCCAATCAAAAATGTAAATAATTAATTTAAATAACAAAATGCAGCAAGCATATTGGTGCATGGAGATGTCCACAGTGTAGCTGGCAACAAGACACAATTTCATTGGAATGAAAAATCATCATTGCAAATAGTCTTAAAATTCTTCACTTCTGGCTCTTTACATAGAATTTATGCTTCTGACCTTCCTCTGTGTTCTCCCCATATCCTCTGACAGTTCAGTGGTGAGGCAGACAGTGAGGAATAAAACAGGCATCATCCTGTAGTATGCTACATAAGAAGCAGATTATATAACAGTGTCTAGACTGGAAGCAAAATCTGCTTTCCCCTTGAGTTGTTTCCAAGACAAATCCACAAAAAAAGAAGGAAAATAGCCCTGGAGAAGATCTGAAACCATACCACGACGTCAGCCTGCGGGTGTTCCTGGTCATATGTCTGGAAGCCACTTCCTATATGTACCTTCTCCCCTTTCTCAGTTCTCTTTGGAACCACACAAACTTTTGGTGTGGGAATGGAGATGAAAACTGCCTTTCAACAAGAGAAATTCAAGTGCATTTACTTCATAATCCATCTCAGTCCAGAAACATGACTTTGTTACATTTGACATATTTATTAGCTCATATGACAAAGGTTTGACATATTTATTAGCTCAGATGACACTGACAGTCCTTTTAAACTGTGGCACTTTTCCTCTATATATCAGTGTGACAACTGCTATTACTTAACACAGATCAGTAGGCAAATGGAAGGCTACAAACTCTACAGTGCTGGCCACAAGAGAGAAATGGTTTAATTACTTTTAATTACTTTTCATAGTATAATTTAGTTTTCTGCAAGAAGTATTTTTTAATGAATTTTAATGAATTTTCTATTTTTTCTATTTCTCAATCATCTCATATAAAAAAAAAAGAAGGAAAAAAAAAAGAAAAGAGGGGGAAAATGCTGTAAAAATAGGTGAATAGGAGGCAACTAATTGAATTAATTGCATTTTCCCAAGTGTTCACAAACTTTATCCCTTGCATGTTGCTTGAAAAATTTGGATAACTTGCAAAACTTAACAAAGAGTGAGTCTAGTGAGAATTAACATACATGTTCTCTTAGAGATAAGACACTGATAGACTGATAGTTGGTTGACTGAAGATGTCTACGCAGCACTTTGGTATCCTCAAGAATTTGGCTGGAACTTTCAGCTGTCGTTAGTTAGAAGGGAGCTCCCCAAGACAGGAACACAAGTGCAGATTTTTAAAATAATCTTATGGGCCCACAGACTAGTCAGGTGCATTTTTATAAGCTCATTTTATCACTTCATATCAAGCTTACTTCAGGATTTCATGTATTTTGGTGACAATAATAGCAGAAACTTTATAATAAAGTTTCCTTAGGAAAGTCTTTATCACTTGATTCTTCTTTAACTAAGACCACATTACTCCTTTCTGATCTTACAAGGGGGACATGATCTTATGTCAGTTGGAGCTCTGACATGTCCTTGAGTTCTACAGGAAAGGAAAATCAAGTTCTTTTCAATGTAACAGGGTTTTTTTAAATACAAAAAATGCCTATATTTTCATTCTAAAATGGAAATAACACGGTAATAATATTTGACATTAATTATGATTCAAGTAGTTACAATTCTTTGAAAACAACTAATTAATCAAGTAAATTCTGAAATGGATGAAGAGGAAGGGCACAGTTTCTGTTGTAAGGGGCTCATTTTACGGAGTGCTTATTGCATTTATTGTGTTTGTAAAACTAAGAAATACCTCAAGGAGAGAAAAAACAATAGTTTTTCCAAAGGTCTAGAATTCGTCACCATTGCACTCCATCTGAAGACAGGTGAGTGGAATACATTGAAGTAGTACTTTCTTAAATACAAAAAGGTGTTATTTACAAAATTGGAAACAGAATGTGCAGGTAACCAACGTGCGAAGTGGATGTAAGTGCTCTTCTGCAGAAGGGCTGACAGAAAGAGGATATTTACTTTCTTTTCTGTAGTTTTCAGCAAGGAGTATAATGCCAGTCTGGATGGTGAAGCATAAAAACTCTAAAAAGATAAAAATTATTCTGATTAGATTGTGGAAGCTTCCACAAAAATAAAGCAGCACTAAGGAATGGAGTAAGACTGTGTGGACAGAAGATGGTAAACATGTGAGGTTCCCTGTGTAGAACGCTGACTAGTGACCCAGACTGTTAAATAACTTAATAGTGTGATCAACAGCTGTGTAATCAAGTCAGAATAGTTTGAAATGCAGATGGTTTGAACACTATTTTATGCCTTTGCCATGTTTGGGTTTTTTAAAATTCGCTTTAACTTATATTACCTAGGTTGCAATAGTCAATACCATTCTTACGAGATTCTTTCAAGTAACTCTTTGGGTTACATATCATCTTGTAGCTGGGTGCCTAGACATTCTGAAATCTCCAAGCTCCTCCATTGTTCTTTGTCTTGTATTTAATCCTAGGTAAACTCTGCAGAGAGAGGAAAAAAATCTTCTTTCTTGTAACTTTAATAAATGTTAATTATGAAAAATGTATGCTACTGAAATAATTTTCTAGAGGAAGTGGATCATTTGTTCATGATAAATACTTGCTCTTGCTAAAAGAAAAAAGCTAAGACAGTAAACATTTAGGTATATTTCTGAAGAGGAGGAGCATGTAAAGCAAGCTGACAGCTAACAGGAGGCTCTGTGCTGCAGGGTTGGTTTCGGCTATGGCGTGAGAGAAGAACAGCACTGGGTCTGTTCTTGGGATCCGAGTGGCAGAGACATCCAGGACGCCCAGCAGCTTTGTCCAGTGTGTGGCCAGCAAGGGCAGGGACAGGCCTCTGGGCACAGGGACTGCCTGGGGGCCAGCACCCCAAAGGATTCCTCCAAAGGGTGCTGGGCTGAGGCATGGTGGGTGGGGCTGTGTATGGGGCCCTGTTGTCACTCCCATATCACAGTGCCATCACCCTGCAATGAAGCAGTTACAGTGCCCCGGGGAAGGATAAAAGGGAACATCATCCTGTGTCCCACTGGCAGAGCTTACCCAGAGACAGTCTGGAGACATCCAGGAGGTGGGAAAATTTCTTGGAGGGGGCTGAGGGAGGCAGACCAGAGGCTGGATGAGGCTGCTGGAGGTATCCTACTTCAACATCAGCTCCTGGCAGAGCCACATTCCAAAGCTCATCTGAGGACAGAAATCTTTTTCAGCCAGATAGCCAGGGCCAGAGAAAGGGAATCCCTTCTGGAGAAGCACTGCAGAGTTTGCCATCCTCATACCCTTTGGAGCCAGTGGCAGCAGCCTTAAGACATGGGATGCAGAGATGTCGTCCCAGTGCTTTGGATCACCCACTGGTGCCCTGTCAGGCATGGCAAAGATTCTTGCCCCCAATGTTGATCAGACCAGGGGCATTTGGCCACTCTCAGAAGCCTTTGAGATGGCTCCAAGTTGAGGGAGAAGAGGGCTTGGGCATCTCTGGGAGGCATGACCAGCCTGTGGGAGGAGGAGGCAGGTCTTGTTCACACGCTCAGGGAGTAGCTGATCACCAGACCCCAGTCCTGGGGTCAGGAGGGAATTTTCCCCTGGGGCACATTGGCACTGGTCCCCAGGGGTTTTTCGCCTTCTTCTGCAGCACTGACCATGGCCGTTGTCAGGGCTCCTCTAGTCCCTTTTGGCTGGGTTACTGCCTGCTGCTCATGCACCATGAACATGGCCTCTCGTGCCCTGCAGCTGGGGGGAGGAAGGATTTTTTCCCCACACGCTGGGCTAACAAGTGTCCCCTGGGGCTTTCTCGGCAGCACTGAGCACAGCCCCTGGCCAGGGCTCTTTTGGGTCATTTTGGCCAGGTGCTGGCTGCTGCTGCTCCACGAAGGTGGCCCTCGTGCCCCACATCTGGGGGGTAGAATGCTTTCTAGTGTCCTAGGGTGTGGGGGAGGAGGGGGGCATGGTGGGCCCTGGGGGTTTTTCTTGTCCTCTGTAGCC
>NW_010262216.1:20731-22138 GCF_000690775.1 Eurypyga helias | reverse complement strand
TCTGTTTCCAGCAGGCCTGGTGTCGGGTATCCGACCCATGATCAAAAACCCCAAAATTCTGCTGGTGACACCAGTGTCAGAGCCAGGTATTGATCTCCTCGCTCTTCCTGTTTCTTTTTTTAGTGGGAGGTTAGAGGAGAACACTACTTGTGCTTCTGATCCCTTAACCAGCCATCCCAGGGCCCTGAAGTCTCTCTCGATTGCCCTTGGACTTCTTATTGCAGCTTCATCACTTCTACCTGAAAAATCAGTAATGGAATATAATCCGAGAGCCATACCAGGGTAGGAAGCTTTCTATTCACATCTTTAACCTGGGCCCTAAGGAGACAGCAGACTTGAAGGGGTCTAGCCCCTTCAACATATTGGGCTTTCTATTCCCTTCATAAGAGAGACTCTTATGAAAATGACCTGTCTTTTTTAATGTATGGAAGCAGTTTTGATGCAGAGTGTAGGTGAGCTTAGCTTTGGCAACACCTCCAAGCGAAATGAACCATTGTCCTCATCACTGTTCGGTTCCACCTGCTGGACCTTGTACCTGTCACCCAGGGACACCTGGGAAGGTGGGGTAGTCGCAGAGGAGCTGTGCCTGCGATGCTGGGCAGGAACTTCTTGCCACTGCCACTGTCCGTGAAGTCACTGTGTTCAGCCAGGAGGAGAGAAGACAGGGAATCCTTGCATCATGCATCCTGTCTGCCTGTTGGACCTGTCCCACGGAAAGAAGTTTGCAATTCCAGTAGTCTATCTCTCTCAGTCTCCCTGATACTCCTCAACCTACTCACCTTGTCCAAAAGCTCTGTCACTAAGTGGAGGCCTGGTCACACCTCCTGGGGGTGTGTATGACATTTTATTTCTTTAAGTTCTTGTTTTTCAATGCTGTTTAACACAATCATAGGATAAGTTCTTGTTGTGAGGAAGCTCAGGAGCTCTCTATTCCAAGCTCCTGCTCAAAGAAGGTCAGCTATGAGATCAGACCAGGCTGCTCTAAGCTTTCATGTTTTGAAAATCATCTAAAGTGGAGATTGATAAAGCCAGGCTTTTTTGAAAGATTTCTCTATATCAAAAAAAAGTGGTAACTGTCTTCCCGTTGCACAGTACTATAATCAACTGTGACATATTAGGGCACTCTGGGGGAACTCAGGTAAATTCAATTACTCTGTTGAGAAGAGATGATTATTTCTTGAGGCACAGAGAAGAAACTCGAAGGTGAAATGTTCCTGCTGTCAGTGTAAGCAAAGAACTGGTTAATATAGCAACTTAGACTTAGGTCTTGACTTCACCTGAACTAACATTTGTTTGATGTTGGGGAGGTCGTATCTGTACTGTTCTTTTGCCTCTTGTGCTCCACTGGCAAATGCCTTGTGGTCTCTGGAAGAAGCACACAGGGAGGGATTGCTCTCCCTCCCTGAC
>NW_010262216.1:0-20716 GCF_000690775.1 Eurypyga helias | reverse complement strand
CCCGCACTCCTCCACTTTAGCCTAAGCTGATGGGATCTAGCTTGAGTAGGCTGTCCTTCAAAATAAAAGTTCTTGCTAGGAAATTATTAATTTGAAAGGAAAATCTTGCCTTGTGTTTGTGTAATTTTGTTCTTTTTCATGTCTCTGACTTTCCTGACAGAAATTTCAGACAATTGCTGAAGATTCTGTAAGGAATCTCTCGAATACATTGTATTACATGGTTTTAAACCAGTAACGTGTCAAACACAGCGTAATACAGCTCATCCTGTAACATTTTAATGTTATGTCTAGTAATGGAAGGAGAGGTGGAGAGGACTTGTGTCTACTGTTGGAAGAATGGTCATGGTGAATGTGTTGCTTAGATCTTCAAAATGAAGAAACTCTGCAACTGATAGAGCTAATTTTAATGGCTGGGGAAATGGATGGGAGCCAAAACTAAAAATAGCCTAACACTTAAGAGAGTAATTTCATCATCTCCCTTGTGCACCTAGGCACGTTCTAGTTTAGAGCATGTGAATTACCAACTTCCTGCTGTTTATTTAGTGAGAACTCCAAGGGGTGATTCAGATGATGTGAGTGGTAATGTTTGAGATTAGATGATATAAATACCGTCTTCAGGGATAAGTGAGCACTCTTCAAACATAGCTGTCAAGTGCATTCTTAGAAGAGGAACATGATCCTTATGCAATGTTTGTTTTACAAACAAATAAAACCCACCAAAAACCAAACCAAACAAAAAATACTACTTCTACTGTGTAACCTTTTCCCCCTTTAATTACATACATAAGAAAAAAAAAGCTCAGTAAAAAGGGGGAAAAATAAAAAAAGGAACTATCTTGGTTAAGCAATACACTTTCATTTTCTAAAACAGATCCATTTTGTTCAACCTACCCGAAGTATAGATGCCATTAAAAGATTTTTTGATAATACTTCAGCAACCTTAAACATCGGATCTGTGAACTGGGATATATGATACTTAACACTAAATCAGATTCTGTAGAGTGGATGGTTTTGGTGTTGGGTTAGTGGTTTGTTTTTTTTTCCTTCCCATCAATTCACAATCATTAATTTTGTTAGTTATTTTCAAGAATACAGTTTTCTGAAATGTGTTATTTATTTTAGGAGTTTACTCTTAGCACACAGTGACCAAGAGTTTTTTTGGTCATTTTTTTGTTCTTTCTCTTTATTCTGGTATTACTAGGTTTTCCTAGTAATTTACTTGAATAATGAACTTTTTCTATAGTTCATTTTGATATCAGTCTGTATGTTTGTTTAAATTTATGAGTGGTATTTGTGATGTTTGGTTTATAGCATGTTTTGTACATATATTATTTAGAGTATCTGCTGTTCTGTGAGTTGTAAGCCCAAGTATGTGATCACCTTTTCCAGAAGAATTAAAATTATAGTTACAGAAGATCTTATGTAGACAGCTGATACCTCATCTTTTCTGTGCTCCTACTTCCATCGGTGTTTTTGATATTGTTCAGTGTCATCATAGGAAATCTTTCAACCAGTAAGTAGGGATAAGCTGCAAACTGAACTTTCCCCAAACATCTGAAAGAGTCCAAGGTGTTGGCTTTAGGATACCTAAGATGTCCTAAAATATCCTAAAATTTAGGATACCTAAATTTTACTGAAGTTATGTCAGCATTTCCAACTATGACTGGTGTCTTCTCAGACATTTCTTTCAAAACTGAGAAGTGGCATTAGTATCAAAGGGAACAGACACCAAAGAAAAGCTGCGGGTCTCAATGCGCTGTTCTCCAGAAAAAAACATAATCAAAAATTTTGGGAGGAAATAGCCACTTTGTATAATTGCTTTTTATTTTAAATCATCTGTGAAAAATCTTAATACTTTGAAACTACAAATGTTTCAAAACATTGTTTGGATTGGAAGCCTCAGTGCATACTTACATGTTTCAGACACCCATCAGAGAAACAGAAACCCAGTAACACCTGAAATTATCAGGGGGGAAAAAAACCCCACATAGTTAGTGATCCCAAGTCTCAAATGAATTTTCTAACAATCATGACCCCTGAAAAGAGAAGCCTTTTGTGAAAAACAAAGAGAGAGGGGATGTTTTGCAGCACAAACATATTTTTTCACAAAGTGGGATTACTCAAACTTCACTGTCTGCTCCTCTTAGATTAGGAAAGTTGATGCTTGAATGTATTTCAAGACCAAGATTATGTAAACCATTCATGCCCATACCTTCAGCCTGGGATTAATTCTTGATGAGGTAGGGGGCTTTCTTCAAGGCTTGGAATTTTAACTATTTGTAACAAGACTTTCCTGTAGCGGTCTGTTCTGCTGGTGAGAGTATGACACAAGTTGCACCCATCTGCACACACATGTGGTTTGCCTCTGCAAAGAGACTTCTTCAAATTAGTACCCAACAGCCACTCAAAAGTGTATGTTAGATGATAAAGGCTCCTTCTAGCTGCCGTGTAGCTGCTTCATTGCAGGCATGAGACTTTTTGTCAACTTACCTTTCCCAACAGAAAACATAACGCTTACAAAACCGTCTGTATGGGTAGACAAATGCTGAAGAAACTTGTCCAGACTTGTTCATTTACTGTTTTCTGTCTCTAAGTGGACTGTGTAGTTAGACTCTGATTCTATGAAACTGGAGAATAGTCTAGACTTGGGTTTCAGGGTACATACTCCCATTCACATAGAAATTAGTGAAAAGGTTACACAGTGTTAGAGGAAGGAAATTAAAGAGAATTTCTGGCCTTCAGAGTCACTTTTAATTGTGCTGCAGAACATTATGCATCACTATCTTACTTCAGTTCTTGAGTATTTTACACATCTCAAGGTTTACTTATTGTCAATTTTGGATTACTTTACAAAATCAATATACAGAACATGGGTGAACTCGTGTAACTTATGGTCATTGTAGTCATGGTAGTGTGCCTCTGTCATATTCCTTAGAAGTAAAGGAAATTTAAGTGTTGCTGAACAGTTTTGAGTTCAAAGTCCACAAGCTAAAAAACAGCTTTCAAAAAAGCCTCAGAAAGCAAGAAAACTTGGCTTTTTGTCAGTTTTGTTATATTAAAATAAGTTTTAACTCATATAACAATATATTCTCAAAATACAGCCATATATTTTTGAAGACCACATAAGCTTGCCCCCCAAAGCTTTCTTGAATATTTATGGTGTGTGCTTTTAATTAAGAAACATGTCTAGTTGTTCAGTTGATGAGTATTTTAATATCTTCACCCAAATTCTTTGTGATGAGGGTGATGACGCACCGGAACATGTTGCTCAGGGAAGTTGTGTATGCTCCATCATTGGAACTGTTCAAGGTCAGGTTGGATGAGGCTTAGTGAGAAGACCGGAGCAAAAGTTAAGTCACCTGAAACAAATAACAACAAAAAAAAACCCCAGTTCCCGCAAAACAAAAGCAAGCCCAAGCCTTTCAGTTAGCATCCCTTCTCAAATGCCTGCTGTGTTTCCAAGTCACTTGGCCCCCTCTACCCCACACCAGCTACAGTGTCTATTTTGCTCATCTGCTCTTTCAAAAGATCTCTGGGTTGCTGTACCTCATCTGTCTAGTTTTATTCAAAGAGAAAGGATATTCTAAGAGAAAGCTTTTTCGGCAGCAGGGCCAAACCCAGTTGAATACCTGAGGGAAGTATTTTTAGAAGTGTGTGGGGGAAGTGTGTAACTGAATACATTGTAGTGAAGGTGAAGCTCCACTGAGTGCATCTGATTGGTACCAGTTTAGTCCTCCAATTACTGATACCAACAAGTAACTCTGCCTTCTGCACTCTCTCAGGTGCAGTAGCAGATCGTGGGACACATGGACTTCTTATGAGAAGGTGCACATTTATATACATAGATACTCACTTCTGGAATCTGACACATGCTGTGTGGTTATGGTTTCACTGCCGTCTGGAAGGCCTGATGATAAATATACAACTACGATGACAACATTAATGACTAAATAATTACTATTCTTGAAACAGTGTAGAACTCATTTTTCTCAGACTTCCAAGCAGAATATAAATAAGCGTACCCTCATCCTTTAACAAATCACATTGGACATTAAATGATCAGTTTACTTCATGGATTTTTATATTCCTTTTAGTCTTTTCTACATTAACTCCCTTCTTAACTGCCCCCTCTCCTTGGAGAAGAGGTATGCTCTGGAAACAGATACCAGTCTGGCTAGCACCATCTTCTGCAGATGTTTAAGCTTAAGAACCTGTCATTCATTTCATTCCTCCTGTCATTTATAAGGATTCTATTAGAAATGGGGTAGGGGAATTTACATTACATCTGACCTGAGTTAAAGATGCCAAACATCTTAAGTCTTGGTGAATTATTAATTGTGGTTTCATCTAAATCGCACTACATGGATCCATGCGTTTTACCATTTATAAAGTGCTTAGATGGTGTTAATGAATAAGGACTTAAATATTAACTGATTTTTAGTCAGTTAGGTAACTTTCTTCTAGTTGATTGACCATGAGAGTTGGAGCTGGCAACAAATATTTAAGTTATGGATTCTGTTCCTTGCAAAGATAGGAGATAGGTGTGCTCCCGTGCCAAATTCTGCTTGGGTTAAAAGGCAGCAGAGATGGAACATGAGTTTAGGAGGTGGCTGCAGCTCCTATTCCTTTGCTGCCTCTCTGATGCCATAGTTAGAGCTTCAGAATTAACAACTGTAATTGGCAACTGTACCTTGAGCAGCTGGTACAGGCTCCTCCAGTGGTCACACAGAAGGGAGGATTGGATAGAGCTGTGTGAACGCTTCCATTCCTTGAAATATCACTCCCAGGCACACGTGGCAGATGCTCTGCTGTGTCTATTGACCTCTCCAGTTCTGCGTAGTGCAAAGAAATCATGGTGTGCTTGATGAAGCCACTTGCTGGTCTTATATGTTTATTGACAGGATTCAGCCAAACAGATCACCTCTACCCACTTCTTGGAAGAATGCATATTTAAAAACTAAAGTTTGACAAAACAGAAAAGCAGTTTGGAAAACTGTCTTTATTAAAAATACATAGCATGAGTCCTAACTTAGTATATTTTTTAAAAGAATTGGTTCATATTTAAATGAATCCCTTTTACAAAAGTAGCTTTCATAAAAGTTATTTTTTTCTAGAATTTATTTGGAGTAGTACAGGCTGAAATTAATAAGCTTTGTAGCTGCGTATGTTTTGAGGGATCATTTTGCATCCCTGCAAGAGACATAGGACCAGGAGCTCTTAATTTTCCCATGAAGTAAAAAGCTCAGTTTCAAGTCTAATACAAAATATCCATGTTGTTTGACTAATACGATACTCTTTGGAGTGTGTCATTTTTATCAGATGAATGAAGATTGCTAAAGATTTCTCCCTTATTTAAAGGTAAGCTTTACCAGGAAACTCAGTTAAGGCAGTAATTCCTTTGGAGAATGCTGTGGCATGGGTCCTGTGGGGAAGAACCAGTGAATTCTGCCACTTTCACGTGATTCTGAGGTTGAAAAATTACTCTTGAGGGACTTCCATAGTGCCTGATGCATTTCCTCCTAGACAGGCATCTAAGGCTGGTCAGATGTAGTGCCATCTCAGGATACTTAACCTTGGTTAGCTTCTAAACACCTAAACCTCAGGAAGATAGGGTTCATCTGCTAAGCTTACTTTACCAGACTCAGCCTTAAATTGCGCCTCCGGCCAGCATTATGATCCAGAGTTGTGCTTCCTGTTTTCTATGGAGGCAACACAGTGCCATTGCTGCCACCCTGCCATGGCTTCCTGGCAGGCTGCTTCATTCACTCTCCCTGCAGTCCGGGTCAGATCTCCTCTCCAGATAGTGTAACCCTGGAAGACGAGAGTAAAATCTTATTGATCAAGTACAAGTCTGAAGTTGCTGTACTGAAAGACATTTCAGAATTAATTTGTTTGAATGTGCAAACAGTATGCAGGCTCCACCTGAACAAGTTGTGTTACTGAACATAGTTGTGTCATGCTGATTTTCTGTCCCATTGTAGGCAGGCATCTTGCAGTGGAGCTTCGATAGCATCCACCTACTTCCTGTAGACGCAGGCAGAGGTTAAGGGCAGGCACGCATAAACACAGGGATGGAATATTTTGTGTTTCAAAAATAGGAAATACTTAATATATTCTTTTCTTGAGGTAAGACTTAGATGGAAGAATAAAATGGGGAATACAGCTAAATGGAGATAAACATTTCCTGTAATTTTCTGTCAGCTTTATGCTTTAGGGAAGAGTCATGTCTTTTGGGTTCTGTAAATGTCACTGTAACTGCCCGTGATATTTTGTAGCACAGGCGGAAAGTAGTTTGTGTTGATTAGTATTTTCATCATATAGCAGGGGGCTCTGCTGAGATGAATTTAGGTTGCTGAATAGCACTTTGGTGAGATGTGGACAACTGGCAATTCATAAGCATCATCAAAGTATTTCACAGTGACACCAAACAGCCATCAAGTTTTGTCTGTAATGAATTAGGTTGGCACAAATCAGCAATGAACTAGAATATGAGAGTGGGTTTTTTAATCAGTTCTTAAGCCATTTGGCAAATGAAGTAAGCATGAGCTGGGTGAAGGTGCTGAAATAAAATGTCTGGGATGCCTAGGACTCTGTTTTCCCAAGTACACAAGAATAAAACATTACCTGTGGTACATTTGTTGTGAACTTTGATTGTGGGCTTGTTGCCTTTGCCAATTTTCCTTTGTGGCACTGTGGTGTGATGATGTTCCGTCTTCCTGTCCTGAAATGCAAAGGGTTTGGTTTCAGAATTAGAACAGTGGAAACCATTCTTCTGGGAGACTGCAACCACACAGGACATTAGAAAGTAATTTTATTTAAACAAAATGGCTCAGGCAAAAAAATCAAACCAGACCAAAACCCTAAAACTGAGTTGACTGAATTGTAGTAAGTTATCCAACCCTGTAGCTTGCCAAAGGAAGAAAAATAAAAGGGTTTTTATTTTTCCCCTCACTGTACAGAAGGTAGGTATAGAAATGAGATACAGGTTCATTGCCTGAAGCCAAATGCTTTTTCATGTAGGCGATACATTCAGATGAAGTTGGCCTGAATTTTAAGAGGATAGCTAAAATAGATTCCTACATGCCCAAAGCAGGATGTTACTGATCACTGTGTAAAACTGCAGCTTACCCGTTCATGTTATTTAGGAAATACTCTGAAATCTAAAACTAATGTTAATTACATGACAACACCAATTTTGTACCACCTTCTTTTCTGCACTTTCCAGAGATTTTAGTGTTCTTGTTTAATTTTACTTTAGCATTTTAGGAATCATCTGTGCTGGGCTTACGTTCAACACAGTGGTAGGCTCAGGAAAGCTGGCTTTTAAACAGCTTCACATCCTGCTGTTAGCCCTACCCATTTCCTACTCTAGGTTCCTCATCAGCAAAAGTGAAACATAGCTTGCAGTATTAGAAAACAAACATGCTGGAACCGTGCTGTGGCACATAGGCATAACCGTGTGAAAGGATGGAAGCTCAGCATCTCTTCTGCTGTCTGCAAAATCACAACTAGCAAAATGCATGTGCAGCTTCACACTCGTTGCATCCCTGATGGGTTTGTGACCAAGTTAAGTAAGCTGGGGTGGACAAAGAAGTGGGGAGCCAGGCTTTATGTTCTTTTTTGAAATGTTGCATCAGTTAAGTGTTGAATTGGGAAGAATAGGTCTAGAAATTGGGTTTTTTTTAACTTTTATCTGAGTTTTGAGCCAAATCATCTGACAGATGCCTTATTCTGAAGAGAATCTGAAGGAAACCTAAGATCGCTTAGAACACACAAGACTGAATAACTAAGAACTAGCAACTGCTAGTTAATTAAGGAGGGTGCCATGTTAAGTTTTTTCTTTATAAACTGGGATTTTTTACAGTAGGGGAGAGAGAGAAATTTATATAGGGACTGCTTCCTCTGAGTGTTAACCTGTAGGTCATAGAAAAAGGGCCAGTATCAGACACTTCCCATGTATTAAATCTAATTTTTTTTTCATCCGTTTAATCTCTCTTTTAGTAAATTTGACTCTAGGATCAACATAGTGCAAAAAATTTAGTCTTACCTTGGATTTGGATTTGTTTTAAACAAGGCAAATCCAGTACTTCTATTGTCTTAAAAAGCTGGGATGGAAAAAAGAATGAGTTGCAATATCCACCCATAAGTGTTGCAAATCTCTCAGAAGTTGTTTTATTCAAACCTATACAATCAATAAATGTTTCACTTTCATATAGTTCAGGCAATTTACTGTTGGTTCTTCAAAGTACTTCTCACAGCTCCATAGATGGTTTGGTTTGTGCTTTATATATAGGGTACTGACTCTTAAGTAATTGTATGGCTATCACAGGAGATAAATGAAACTTAATTAAATTTGCTATGCTCTCACATGGCTTCTGTTCCCTTAATGGAATAAAATTATTTTATTGTCAGCATGTAAGCTGACAGTTCAACTCCTGCACTAACCATGCAATTAATGCATGTCGTTGTATTTATAGGGGTAAGCAAACCGGCAATTGTAATGCAGAAATGAATTGCACCAATCACACCAGTAGTTATTACTTGGTGTTGTGAGATAACCTAATGCACTATCTGGGTGGAGGCCAAATAGTCATAATTCAGAATCTTTATGTAACAGCCTAATCACATATTTCTGTAGGTCAGTCCGTAGAATGCCTTTCTATTGCTGGTAGTGGAGTTGCGAGGCCCTGCAGCAGCAGTCATTGTTGTGCTGAGTGTAGCGTTTGCTGTGAAAGTAAGACAGGAACCAGCATTAGGGGGTCTTAGAGGCTGAGCTGTCCTGTGATGTCACTAACAGAGGGATCAGCTAAAATCTAAAATAGGCACTTGCAAATCTCTCCCATTCAGCTGCTCCTAACAGCTGCTGCCCTCAGCAGAGGCATAACACTCCCCAGTTAAAGCTGCCACAGTGCCCACAAATGCAGGCAGAGGCTTCTGATGAGGATCTCCACCCCTTTGCATGTAGTGTATATCAGATTTACAGGTTTGGGAGAGGTCCCTTTATCCACCTCACTGCTCTGCACATGTCTGCGGTTGCTCAGAGCGTAGCTCTTACTGTCCGCTCTGGGGTTAAAAAGGTGAGCATCTCTGCTGAGCTCCGGAAAATCAGCCTGTAACTGCAACAGTCTCATGGGCCACGTCTATGCAGCTAAATAAACATGGGCCTTGGCACTGAGTGCTGTGGGCTGAACTGTTTCCACTGTTAGAGAAAGGACTGTATCTCTTCTGCACCCATGCAGTGTCCTTGCAGCTTTAAGACACAGCTGCAGTTTTGTATGGAGTCATTTTCTAGTTCCCAATACCTGCAGTGATTTGACTGCTGCACGTCTACCTCCTGGAGCGGTATTGTCCTTGGACAAAAGCATGGATGTGCACTGCATGCCCAGTAGTGTTTCAGATAGGTATGGACGTGTTGCAGATCACATCAAGGCTTGGAAGACTGTAGAGGTGGAAGAGCACTAAACCTGCCTGTGTGCCAGCTGCGCTTTGGCGCTCTCCGGCCAGCTGACACAGACCAGTTCGTACAATTTCAGAAGCTCGGGGTTTTTTGGCCCTGTTTTACTTAGTGGCAGAGTTATGGTCAATGGGAAAAGAGTTGTTCCGTGTCCTTACTGCCCCAGAGTTTTTGTGGTGAAGCTAGGGAATTTTCTCAGGCTCACCAAGATAGAATTGACAGCACAGTTCGGTAAAACTCTTAGAATGGCACTCAATAAACATGTGAATAAATGAGGTGAGAGAAGTGTAGGGTAGTTGAATACACTCTTCTTTCTCTTACGCTGCTGACAGGGTGCAAATTTATTAAATGACGTCACAATTTGTTCTTATAGGTAAGATTTTTAAAAGAAACATAGGGTTTTGTCTAGCCAGGGGCCTCATCAAAATTTATCTTTACTAATTCAAAGTGTGAATTTGCAGTTACACTGCTTTAAATTCTTGTGTGAACAAATGAGTTCCAGTGGGAAAGTGGTCATGATTCAAATCATTTTAGTGTCAGGGTCACTGTGTCCTGGTATCTGACTTGCCGATGACTGCATCATCTAATTGCTTTCATATAGTGATTAAGTGCCATAGCAGCCCAAGTCAATTTGACTTTCTTCACAGTCAAATACCTACTCATTTTAGAAAATGGGACGTAAGTGCCTAAATAACTTAGGTTGCTTTTGAAAATGTAGTTTTGTTGGAATATTTGAAGTACTCAGCACCATAGCAACAACAAGGAATTATGCCTAGTGTCTAATGCACTAAAAAACTTATTGGGTATCAGTTGTGAAAAAGATGAGGTACATTACAGATGTGAGAATAAACCAATGATGTAAATAAGAAGTTTCAGTAAAGGAACAGGGGCAAATATTTTCTTTACTTCTTTGGAGTAGGTGATAAAATTTCAGGTCTGCAAGGTCTCACAGGCATGAGAATAAAACACTTGCAGAGATACTGATAAGCAGTTTCAGTAAGAGAGAGCAAGGGCAAATGTTTTTTAATTTTTTAGAGTGTGTGATAGAAGTTAGTTCTATGAGGTTTTAATGTTTAGTGTAAAGAAAACTAGAAATTAATTAGCTATGCTTGCTCTTGCAAAGGACTAAAAGTTACAGGACAGAATTAGTGATTTTGGTTTATGCTCAGTGGCTTTCATGAAGAGATAACCTAGTGTCTCTTTACTATGTAAATTTAAATGGCTGAGATGAAAATGAGATCCTTTTAAAAGAATAACATGAAAATAAAAGTTGAGCCTCCAGAGAAATCAGGGATTTTCTTGGTGCTATTATGATGGCTCAGGTTGAGTACAAGTGTTCTGCATTGTGATACAGTGTACAAAAGACATGCATTAAACTGTTCCTAAAAGTGTAATTTTAATGAGAAACAGAGTTTAAATGGCAAACTACTTTAACTTGGGTCAGGATTGGGATCAAAGTGCCAGATTGATAAGGACCATAGCTGAAGCATTAAGTGTAGGTTAATACCCAGTCTTCTGCATCCTGTGGGGGACCTGTCAGGAGCTCTTTTGTTGCTACTGACTCTTAATGTTTCAATAAGCAATAAACACCACCATACTTGGGTATGTTTTTTCTCTATGTTGTCTTCTGCAGGAGTACCGTGCTGGGTTACCATAGACAATATTTCTGTGAAATTTCCCTTCCTTAAAAAGAATTTAATATCCAGTCTGTACCTCAGTGATAAACTTCCATATTGAAAGGCAGTGTGTGTTGTGGTGGTTTCTATGGGCCCTGTGATAAATGAAGACTGCATTAAAAAATACAGAACATGGATTTAGGTGGTGGATCTAAATAGGGTATAGCGACAAATTTGCCTTGCATAGTGGTCTGGTCTGCTGTATGTTGGAAAGAGTCTGTACCATTTCTCAACCTCTTTGGTCATCTTCAAAGCCAGGCTGGATGTGGCTTTGAACAACCTGGTCTAGTGGAAGTGTCCCTGCCCATGGCAGGGGGGTTGGAACTAGATGGTCTTTAAGGTCCCTTCCAACCCAAACCAGTTTATGATTCTGTGATTCCATGATCTTCATCCTCTGCAAAGATTTGACCCTCCCTCAGTGAGCTAATAAAGCAAAGCACAAGAGACACCTAAGAACAGGACTGCCTATAACAGAACTGGAAAGGCAACCCTTCTTCTGTTCATAGGCTGCATGGGTACTTTGGCCGATTCCAAATCTGAGAACATGGTCAAACTGAAAGGCTAAACGCAAGTAAAAGTTCCTATATGAAACACGTTGAAAGAGAAATCTGTAATAGCTCCATAAGCACCCCTCTGCCCAAATTTGCAGAAAAAGCTTTTGCATTTTTGTCTTCTACACTGGCATAGAAATTGGGAGTTCAAGCATATTGTACCTCTGAGTTGAGCCAAGGGATATGCAGAACAAAACAAAACAATATTTTGTTTTGGGTTTTTTGAGCGGGATAAAACTCCAGTGTTTGTCGAGAATGACAGACCCTCAGAAAAGCCATGCTCTCACCTGCTGATTTCAGCCATTCAGCTGCCTTTCCCACTTTGCAGTAGGTGTGTGGCTTTGTTATTACTCACCTCGCTTCAAGTACAATGTGCTTCAAGGGCCTCCTTCATCTATTTTTGCTATGATTGAATTTGTCATTTAAGCTGTTCACATTTACCAATCTAAAGAGCTGATTTACAACTACGTTTCCTTGGTTTTGTGTAGATGTAAGTCCGTTGAGATCATGTAGATACTCCTTATCCCAAAGGGAAGAGCAGATCTTTCATGCTTCATTAATGTTCCTACTTCTCTTCCCAGGGGGGCTATCCTCCTTTGCTAAAAATTCTTTTGAATACTCTAATTAAGGATAAGGATCTCTTTGAATATTAATTACTTTTTCATTGGCCTCACTCAAAATATTTAACTCAAAGCAATTTCCTGGGTAATTATCTCTTAATTATAACTTTGAGAGCATTTACCATTTTTAAATAAATTCCAGTTTATCAAACAAGACTTCCTTTTGCATGTGTCCAGTTTATCACTACTACAGATAAGACAATAAGCAGTAGCTGTAAAGACGCAATTTTGTTTTGTTTCATAAGTTGTCTTCTTACAAAACGTGTCATTCTAACCGTAGTTTTCCCTCATTTGTCTTTAATTTTAATTATTTAAATATACAGTAGGTGACTCTGTTCCTCATGCATGTAAGTTTGGAGTCTTTTAAGTGGCTGAAGCTACTGGTCCTGTACAAGCTGACAGCTTTGTACAAAGAATAAAATGGCAGCACACCTCAAAACTTTCCTTTCTTGTCTCTTCCTGGAATGGTGAGATAGGACCTGATCCACTCCACTGCTCTTTCATTAGCTTTCCACTCATTCTAGGACTCCTAATTCGGAGTTTAATTAAATAAATGACAAAAGCCCGTTCTCTTTCCAATTTTGCTTTGAATGTTCAAGAGAGGGAGAAATTAGTTTCCTTACCTAGGGCACGTGGTACTTTGGACTCGCAGCAGGACAAGCTCTAAATCTATCATGTTTAAATCCTTTCTATCATGTAATTCTTTTACACATTTAATAGATGGCAACAGAAGACGCCTTTTGAAATCTCTGACAAAACACCTGCTTAAAATGTCTTCTAAATGGATATGAAGTGAGGACGTTAACTCTCATTCTTGTCATGAATGAGAGGAGGAGTCTTGTGAGCTTTTAAGAATACCTTGAGGGGTGCTGCACTCACCCATCCTCTCTGCCAGCAGAGTCATCATCTTCATCTAATAGGACAGTCACATCATTCCAGTGTAGGCAAGTGTAACCCGTTGCAGAGGTTCCACGCTTCTAGCCTGGGACCTCAGCATTATCTGAAGCTTATTATGTATGGAGGATTTTGTACGGACCTTGTGCAGAATTCCTTCCCAAATGCACCAGGGAGTTGTACATAAACCCAGACAGTTGCCTCATATGATATTTCCAAAGGGAAGAAGCTGCACTCCTTGAGTTCACTAGAGCTCTCGTGGACTACTGTTAACAGAACCAAGTCATTCACAATTCCCCTTTGCTTCCTTAAGCGTGAAGAGCTGCTCTGTGAGGCTCACCAGCAAGGCTGTCAGAAAGGATCACCCCTTGCTGCCAGGACAGGGATTGCGTTGTTACCAGCTGGTTGACATACCTCTCCCGCTGATGGGTGATGCTCACTCCACCACACTCGGGCTGCTTCCACTATAATCTGGGCAGCCTCTGCAGGGACTCTGCTCTGTTCATAGTTTCAAGTCTGATGGATTTGGTTACTATACCAGATGCCAGGTTTAGTAGTGGAAGTACTCTGTTCTCTGCTCAGCTGAACTCACACTCATTTCTGCTGTCCCAGGGCAGCACTGCTCACCATACATCTGCAGTACAGGTCACAGTGGACATGAAGAAAAGCATTCACCTGAGTAGCTGTAGTTCTTTGAAACCGTGACTACGCTGTAGTAAGAAATCCAATTTTTAAATCCATTTTATGCAATGAATCCAATATTAAAACCCATGAAATACTAATGAAGCAGAATTCTGCACACACTTCATTTCTATAAATCTGAAACAAAGCTTAAGCCATATTTCATAGTGTTGGTACTGCATACTACTCAGTAAACAATGAATAAGCAATACTGATTCAAAAGGCAGAAAACATCTCTTGATTTGAACTGCTTTTGTTTCTTTATTTCATGAAGGCATCTTTCAGAATAACTTCATTCTGAATGCAACTCATTAATGTGTGCTCCCTGCCCTCTGCCTTTGTAAGCCGTCTCCAACTGGCTAAATGTGATGACTGGAGCTTTTCGGATTAATTTTCCTTAAGTGACCTACTTTGCAGAGAAAGATAATCATGCATTTATAGCCTCTGGCACTCTATTCAGGTCACAGATGGACAGATAGCAAAGCTATTCCTCAGTGACTTACTGGGGTTGTAACTAATCCCCAATGAGAAAGGAGGTCTGCCTGATGTTAATTGGTAAGAATGCCTAAAAGTATGTAAGATCATTGACTCCTACTTTTATTTTCGGGGAGTGTCACAGTTAGGCCGTATGATACCCACCAGCAGTTGTTCTCAGACTGTGTGGTTTTCTGACTGTGGGCATGTCTGATGTTACACACATACCAGATACTGAGACTGGTGGCACCAAGGGTCAGAGATTTAGGTGGGTTTTCACCTTTTTCTCAGTAACAAGTGCTTATCCAGTTGTCATTGTAAAGATAATTTTCTGTGCAAACAGACCAAAACCTGTTTTGAAAGCTTTTTTTTTTTTTTTTTTTTTTGTGTAGCATGACTAGTTGAGCCAATAAGGGTCATATTTTTGCAGTGCTGTGGGCAAAACAGCTTCTTCTTTTGTTTTCAGATGTTCTGAAGTTTCACAAGGGAAATGATCAGGCTTTATTCTCTGTTAGGATATTTTTAAAAGTTTGGTGGAGGTTTTCATGATGAGAATCAGGCAACAGACAGGACTGTTAGTCCTTCTCTTTTTTTTGAAGGACTGCCTTGAAAAGTTGAGTGTACCAGGCAGTCAGTGACGTTCATTCTGACAGGTCTGAAGAAATGACTGTTAAAATGGTGAGACTTCCAGCAAAAAGATGGATGGCTTTCAGGACAAACCAAACCAAAACACGTACACAGGTTTAATTCCTGCACCGCAGGACTGCAAACGTGTATGCCTGGGTCCCCCAGTGCACACATACAGCTTTGCTCTTTACACCTTAGCGTAAAACTGAAAGGTGTTCTGCTAGAAGTTGCAGTTTGGATCACTTTGATCATTGATTAAGTTTTCATACTTCATGTGCTTCCTAAAGCAAGTAATCTCAGAACACATGAGGGATTATTTGGGTTTGTCTTAGATATTTACGGCTGTTAAGAAAACCTGATAGAGCTGTGTGTGCATTTTCTATGACAGAATCTAATTCATCGAGGGCAAAATCAATTCCTTTTAGCAAAAAGCCTTTCACAGAAGAATTAAGTGCAAGGTTTTGGAGAGAAGGAGTATTGCTGCCCTCCGGTACCTATCCTGAGGGACTGTCGTGCAACTGTTCCACCATCAGAATTCTGGCCATGGACTCTAGCAGTTGTTGGGAGCCCTTTGAATTTTCCACGTGTCCTTCAGCTTCTGGATGTCTGTGTGCCCTCTCTCGGGTGTTAATCCCAGCATCTTCTCTTCCGAGGGAGAGCTCTCATTGCATCTGATCCGTGTGTTTCTCAGTGTTTCCTCTGGAAGCGCTGGTAAATTTGAACCAACATAGCTCTCCAGATATAGGCATCAATGCAGATACTCCTAGTCTAATTTAAGAACAACCTAATATAGGTATGCTTTTGTCTCATCCTAACATGATTAATCTGAATGCAAATAATCCAGTTTTAACCAAAACAATGCACAAAGCTTTTTTTGTTTGTTTGTTTGTTTGTCAAGAAAGTATTTGAGAAAAGTAAGTTAACACTGCCACGATTGATTATGAGCTATTTTAATCAATTTACAATTTTTTGAAACAAAAAATTCACCTCTTTCGTTCTTTGTTTCCCCATATGATATCCATCATATGGTTGTGTGTATGTCGGAAAATGTGGAGTTTTGTAAGAAGAAACAAGCTAAGTCTAAATTGTTGGGAAGTCCTTGAGTGTTATGAGATAAAAAACAAGACTAATTGAAGTAACACATTTCTATTTTAAGGAGCTGTTTTACAATCTGTAGAAGATACAGTAGAAAATATTTCTAGAAAAAAACCCAGTATAAGCTACAAACAAATAACATCTGCATTACAATAGACACGTTCATGCCCACTGGGTAGATCTGTTAGGGATAAAAAGTACGCTTGAGAAATAATACTGGTGCATTCTTATTGAAAACAAAAAAATTATTTAAATTTTAAATAAATTTAAAAATAACTGGCTCCAAAGAAACCTTCTAGCTTTTGAACCAGGGTAGCCATAGCAGTAATAGAAAATATGTGCTTCATATTTAATGCTGACATTCCAGTACACAAGCAAGAACATAAGTGATCCTGACTGTTTTCTTGTCGGGGTTGTAAGGGCACTGGGCAAAGGTGAAGGTGAAACATGTCAGGAATCCCCCTTGAACTATTACTCAGCACGACATGAAAGTCTGTCCTCTGGGATCTTCATGGCTTAGAACTTTACCTTGCATCATTATGGGTATACACATTATTGCATCAAAAAAAAAATCCATTAATTCCCTGTTTGGATATTAAATTAGTATATTAAGTGATCAAACAGTTTTCATCCTGTAACTGTCCTGAATACAAAGCTTTTAGTCTGCTATCTTTCATCAATACAACATCTTGTGTGTATATTTGTTCTGTGGGGAAAGATGAGTAAGTAGTAAGGCACATTTTGTGAACTGTGTCACACACACAGTTTTGCAACTACTTCTGCCATAACAGGACTGCTAAATGGAACTACACATTAGCATGAAATGGCTGGAATAGATACTTGTTTGCCAGTTCAGAACATCAAGGAGGAGTTATGAATATGATATGAACTAGAATTTTTAGCATGTTTTTTACAGAATTTGTTGCTTTACTGTACTACTGTATATGAAAAGTAAATCTGATTGGAGAAACAGAATTGTAGACGCTGTTACAGAAATTAGTTCTCATGGTCTTTAATATCTGAGTCAGTGTTCCCTGATGAAGTAGCATTATCGTTATTTTAGTTTAGTCATTTAAGATTTAAAATTTTCAGTGGTGAGCTTCTAAGCAGTTGAATAGATCATGAAATGCTAGAGCAATTTGAACGAACCTGTATCCCTCTGCTGAAGAAATTTGTATTACTGTTCAAGGGGGCAAATCGGAGTATTTGGAAGGAAATGCTGGAGCGTGGATGAATCAGACATCATGTTTTAGTGTAACAGTCGATGTGGTCTGAATTGGTAATCAGTGTTCCTTGGTGGCTGGTTGATTCTGAACATGCAAGGAGAATTTATAGGAGGCATAATAGTTTTGAAATATGCTTTGGTGGGATGGTCTGTGCCTGTGCATGGAGTGGGAGAAGGAAACCTGGTGGACAAAATGGTGGCAGAATGTTTCATTGTTCTGCCACCATTTTACATATGTAAAATGTGCAAATAAACCTATAAACTTAATTCAAAATAGTTATAATTTATAATTAAGTTAAACATATTGAAATCTATTGATTATAATAAATAATTATAATAATTTCTCATAATTCATCACAAACCTATATACAAACTCATTTTGGCGAGAGTTACAGATCTTTGGTTTCCAATGATGCCTCCATTAGTGAGCCAATTAGACAAAATGAATTGTTTTCTGTATGTATTTTCCATGTAGGTGTGCACCTCACATGCTGTTAACATTATACAAGTAAACATTAATGAGCTATTTGCATACTAATGCATTCACCTGATGTGCCTGAGATGGTCTCCCCTTCCATAGTGAGTGCAAAGATAGGGGCTGTGGATGATGGCAAACTAATTACTTGGGGAAATTAAAGCCCTGTATTTGTTCAGAGAATAACTTAATTGTAGGCAAGGAGTGTTCCCCCACAGGCTGCTTCAGTAAACCCCAACATTGGCTTCCCCTGTGCAATAAAGCAGTAACATCGCTATGCTCCTTGATCTTTAGACTCTGCTGTTATTACTGAGGAAAGGGGCATTAATAGTATTATGGTGTTGAAATTCAAGATCTTTGAGTTTGCAAGTACAAATTAAATATGGTATTTAATAAAGAATGTATAATTCAGGGGTAAAAGGTTTGCATTAAGACAACTAAGCTGTAGTTCCAAAGCTGCACATTAGCTCTCTTTAACCAAGTTCATAGAATCATAGAATCATAGAATCATAGAATGGTTTGGGTTGGAAGGGACCTTAAAGATCATCTAGTTGGTGAAAAATCTTTCTCACAGCATATTTCATGAAGTGGTAGATTTAAAAAGCACTTTCCATTAATACATACGTATATTAAAATAGTGACTAATCATATACATATTCTATAATTACACACTGTTACTTTTGGGAAGGTGATGTGGATTTCATAATCCTTAACATTTTATTAAAAAGTATACCCTGTTGGACTGGGAGAGGTTATTTTACAATAATCATGTGTCTTATTTTCTGAATTTATAGTTTTGATGGTTTCTCATTTGGACATTCAGTCAAGTGATTTTTGCATAATTCTTTTTTTCTTCATATTTTGAGAAAAAAATTGTAAGACATTTTAAGAACAAAAAAAGAAAAAAAGAGGGAGAGATGTGGGGGCTCTGACTATTGTCATTCTGTCTGTGCAGTTCGACAATCAGCAAGCATTGGGAGGCAGAACTGGCCACGCTCAAGGGTAATAACGCTAAGCTCACAGCAGCCCTGCTGGAGTCCACTGCCAATGTAAAACAATGGAAACAACAACTTGCTGCGTATCAGGAGGAAGCAGAACGTCTTCATAAGCGGGTGAGTTGAGGCAAATGGCCAGGATCCTTGAGGTGGAAGTGCTGCTGACTGTACTTACTCACTTTCAAGTAAAACAAATCAGTTTATTGTTGGGACTTTAGGTTAATCTTTGAGACAGAAATGAATTATTACTTTAAAGCACACAGGGTTCCTCCACTGGGAAAATCTTTCCTTTGTAGCAGTTCCTTTTCTGCAAAGGGTATTGTTGAAGGAAGAGTTGCCTAGCCTGTGATTCTTAGGACATGTTTGCCAGCTTTCACTCTGCATTTTATACCAGCTGCATCCCAGCTATCTCAGTACCTTCTCCATATTCCCTTTAGTCTCCATAGATAATTTAGTTCCACTTGCATTTAAGCCCACAGAATCTTGACATAAGAAACTCTGTTGTATTTTTCCCATATAACAGACAAACAGCTTCCTCTCATCCTTGCACCTAAAGAAAACCGAACATAGATTCAAGATGATTATATGCAAAGAGAGATCTGCTCCCGCTTTCATACAGAAGGGGCTGGGTCCTGTTCCCTTCACTGTAGATTTTGCAGAGGTCATTTGGCAAACCGGAAATCAGTGCACAGTGGTGGAAGGAATGACGGTGTTTGAGGGAGGAATAAAGCATATGCAATGTTGAAGGCTGCATTATGAAAACAAGTATTCAATATTTTCATTTCTCTTTTTACATATAACTCTGTATATTTTATAATCTATTCACCTTTATCCATATGAGATTGTCATCATAGCTTAGGACACGTTTTTGTGCAAAGTGAAAGCAAGATTAGCACAGGTATGGAAGGAAGATTTCCTTGATGAAGCTGTACTGGTTTTGTTAATAACAGTTAGAAAAATATCGAGAGGTACTTAGTTAAGAAAATGAAAGTGAACAAAAGCATTGCTTTTTTTCATGGAAACAGGTTTCATGAATATGCTGACAAGAAGAGAAAGGTCAAGTAGCAAATGTGGCAGACCTTTTAATTTGGTTTTGTATGCTGTGTTCACCTATGAAATAAGGTATGGCAATTACAGTTAGACAGATCCTGCAGATTGTGAAGGATTCTTTCAGACCTGCACTGGACCTGTCCAACTGGAGGTTCTTAGTAGTCCCAAGAACAAGGCTCATGTTTATCTGAGTGGAAGAGAAGTTCAGGAGGCTACATGTAACCGGGGGATGTGGAAGAGCAGCACGAATTCCCAGCAAGAATTCCCTTGAGCTTGAGAAACCTGGGGAGATGGCAGGTTGTTGGGGCTGTCATATACGAGGCTGACTTGCAGACAAGGATACTGAAGTCTTAGCCAATGAGTTTATAGGGAAGAACAACAATTTCTGATGGACTGTAACTGTATGTGCTACAGCTGGCTGGACAAAATATATGAAGTGAAATTAAAACTAGTGCTTTTTGTGAAGTGCTTTCAGTTCAAGAAATTGGCAGTTGCTGACAAAAGTGCTTTGCTTCAGAAATTTTCTAGAGAGGCACAAGCGTGTCATGTGTGTTTGTACAGAGGGACACTTTCACTTTGTCATCTCACCTAAATTTCTTCTTTGAAAGGGTGAAAGTTCTAACCTGTGCTCCAGGTTTGTGAATAATTGATAATAGTAATTGTTGATAAAATTATTTAAATTATAACCATATTAAAATTACTACAGTGCAGTCATTCAGGTGGCCTTGACCACCAGATAGGCTTTACAGTGAAGAACTCATTGCTGAAACAGGGACACAATGAGGTAGCATTCTTCCGAATTAGTTCAACAAGACCAAGTGCAAGATCCTGCACATGGGGCAGGGCAATCCCAAATCCTAAAGCCTGTACTTGTGCAATCCCAAGCACAAGAACAGGCT